>NW_024962307.1:179729-202640 GCF_019238085.1 Lagopus leucura | reverse complement strand
GCCACCCAAGAGAAGGAGAACCCAAATGACAGTGACTCAACTGAGTTGATGACCGGAGTCTCGTTGGAGACCCATTGAGTCTCATCACTAAACCATGTCCACTAGTGCCACGTACACACATCTCCTAAATACCTCCGGGGATGGGGACTCCACCACTCCCCTAGGAAGGCCATCCCAATGCTTGATCACCATCTCCATTGGGAAATCCCTCTTAATAATCCAATCTAAACCAGAGGACGCATGCTCAGCGCAGCACGACGCGGCTCCGCAGCCATCCCCTGGAGCACCGTAACCGAGCCGGCTGCCGGCCGAGCCGCGAGGAAAGGGTGGGGTGGCTGTGGACGTGTGTGCCAAAGTGTCGCCGTGCCGTTCGCAGCCGACGTGCGGGGCCGACGCAACCGAGCGTGGATAACTCCGAGGTGCTGCAGTTGCTCACGTCCCTCCGGAGCAGCAGCGAATGCAATGGGACCGGGCTGGGGAGGGGGCTGAAAGGTGGGCAGGCATCGAGTTACACAAAGGCAGCTGAGCACAAAGCGGGGGGGGGGGGGGGGGCGTGGGGGGGGGGATGATTGGCTTTGGGTCCCCCTCTTTTATTCGTCGTCTTTCTCTCTTCCTCCCCTACCTCCCCCCCACCCCCCCCACCCTCCTCCCTGCTGCCTTTGTGTTTCTTTGTGAGGTTGGACAAAAATCATAACACCTTGGGAATAGGCGAAGGGTGGTACAATGGGGAGTAGTGTTTGATTTAATGGGATCTCTTGAATGGGAACGGCACGGAGGGGCTGCTTTGCTCAGGACTAACAGTGCCTTTTTTTTCTTTTCCCCCTTACATGTATCAGGCAGAAAAGAAAGGTTTGCAATAGGAATCCTTCTGCTTTGGGGCAGCATTTATCCAAAGGGGAGAGAAGGAGGAAATCCTTCCAGCAGGTTACACTGAGCCTTTAGAAATGCTGAGTCAGACCCCTGTAATTACAATATTTATTATTATTTTGAGGGGCTTTTTCTCTCCTGATGGCATTTCTCAGATCTGGGCCAGGTATTAATAAGAGGAAGGAAGACTTATAAGGAAAATGTTCTTCCATAATAGATATTCCATAAAAAATACTCCGCATTTAAATATTCCATAATAGATACTCTTCTTGTGTCCCAAAGTCTTCTTGGAGCTCAGAGTGCAAGAGAGAAGCCAATCCCCATTGGCAGAATGTAAGTTTCATGGGGATTTACAATCCTCATTGCCCTCAGTATGCAAAATAACCAATGCAAATGCACTCTGGTATTAAAGAACACAAATAATTTTCTACTACAGCAACTCAGTGTGGGTCCTTCACTCCCAAATTTGTTTTCCAGCTTTCTTAAAGCAGTAGGGAAAGTGCTGCCTTCGTAGGTTGGATATTTGAGCGAGTTTTTCTGCGTATTGTAGAGCTTGTTGCCATTGCATCTCATCTCTTTCTATTGCTATTCATCCTCAGAATGGGTTGATTTGGGAATCTACAGCAGGTACAAACTCTATAGCATGTATAGCCCTAAAGGAGTCAGCCAGCCCTGGAATAACGATAGGAGAAAGAATAGAAAATGTGTTGGAGGTATTATGGGATCTATAGGAACTCTTTCGTAGCTTGGACTCCAATCAGGATGTATACGTGCTTGTATACGTATCTGTTTTGCTTTGCAAACTATTCCAGTTCAGATCAAAACACTGAAAAAAGACCAGAAGGAATGTTCACCTTGGGGGTGAAGGGGTGGAGGAATCGGGCTTTGAATTTGAAATTCAATTTTGTGGAAAATGCAATGCTTCCACTCCAAATAGGACTTAGATAGGGTGGTGATTCATCCCCCATTGAAGTCAATGCCAGAGTTGCTTTTGATTTAATCAGAATCAAACCCCATGGGATTATTCTCACTTGCAAACTGGACTGGTCCTATTAAACAGAGAAACCACAGTGCTTTTGCAGGGCTGGTTTTTGTGTTTTTGTTTTTGGGTGTTTTTTTTTTTTTTCTTTTTCTTTTTTTTCTAATTTAATGAAATTGGCTCAGTGTCACAACGCTGAGCCGAAACCTGAAACCCTTCTGTTTCAGTGCCTTTGGAGCACTCTTGGAACATCTGGCCCAGCTGTTATTTTGACCCCAAGGCAGGAGCACAACCTCGCTCCTGCTCCTATTCCAACTGGAGCTGACACCAACAGTGTCACCAGTGCTCGGAGCCAGAGTGTTCCCCACTGTCACGAGCAGAGCTGTCAAACCCAGGTTTTTCCTTTCTGCTCCTTCCTCGTTGGCTTTTCCATCGAGCCGCTCATAAACCTGGATGCATGAATGAGGCAAAGGGTTTTTGCACCTCTGCTCAAGGCAGGTTTGTCAGCTCCTCCGAGCTGAATGTGACTTCTGTGCACGGATGCGTGTAGCAATCTGTTGGATCTGTGTCACGGCCATTGTAGAGATGAGAGTATTTTGTCTCTTCTCTGATCAGTAATAGCTGGTATCCAAATCCCTTCACTTACTGAAAGTGGACGGAATTTCTGACTTTTTATCTATAAATCTGTCTCCGAGCACCTTCAGGATTTCTTTTCAGCCTGACTGCTGCTCATACCTTCATCCTTTAAATACTCAGAGCCTTAAATTGTCTCTGCTATAGGATAATCAGTTCTGTCGTGTGCTAATCCTCATTATGTGCCCATTAAAACGAAGCCTAACTCAGGCACCAGGCTGCCTCCTCCCGTTATGAAATCAGAAGAACAGACTTGAGCGAGGGGGGAGGAAAACCACCAAACAACCCCCCCAAATCCTTTCTCTTCGAAGCAGGAGCAGCTCTATAGGATCGTGTTGAGGTCTGAGCTGAACGCGCGATTTTATTAACATAATTGTGTGAGATAAGGAGCGCTGAGCACGGGGAGCAGGGTTTGGGGTATTTGCATGTGCCTACGTGAGCCGCGGGGGGTGTGGGGTTGGGGTGAGCACACAGCACTGGGCGATGCCGTTCCCTACACCCATGGACCCGGATCTGCCATGGGGCTGCCCGGAGCCCCCTCCCTCCTTCTTTCCACGGGATCGCTGCGAACAGATGGGAAAATATCTTTCCTTAAAGGGCAGGTGACTTTTTAGGAGTGGGGGAAGATTTCGGGCCGCGCTGTCATTTCCTTGAGCTCAATCCTCCATGGGAAGTGCCCTCCCATCCCCCCCACCCCCCTCTCCCTTTTCCCCTTTCCCACCGATGAACTTTTTGATGCTCGTCGTTTGGCAGGTACTTTTAATGGGCTGGAAAATATTCTTCCTGTGAAGTTGCAGTTTTCGGAGGGCTTTGAATGAGTCCACTCTGCCATTGGCTCTGCCCAACGCCTCGCGATTGGCTCGGCAGCCCGCGGGGGACCGATAAGGGCGGCTATAAAAGCCCTCAGCGCTGCTCCCGGTCCCCCATTGAGCGCAGCCGGAGGGGTCACCACGCATTGCAGGGCAGCGATCCCCCCCCCCCAAGCTCGGGCTCGCTCCTTGCATTCCCATCCAGCTCCACATCTTTGCTCGAGCCGGAGTGGAAGAAAACATACACCAAAAAAAAAAACAAGATAATAAAGAAAAAAAAAGCCAAAAAGCCACACTTAGCGGAAACTTGTCAGAGAATGCTCCTAAAGTCTGGTTTGCTGCTGCTGCTGGTGATCAGTGCGTCCGCGTCCTACGAAGCTGAACAGAATGACTCTGTGAGCCCCAGGAAGCCCAGGGTTGCAGCCCAGAACTCAGGTAACAGCCAGAAGGAGGGCTCTGAGCCTCAGCCCCGATGGGTTCCACTGTTTCAGATGTATCTCCTGCTGATTTTTATTTTTATCTTTTCCTCTATTTTGTTTTTGGCTTTTCTTTTCCTTATAAACTGGTAGGAGCAAGCATTAACGTAAGGGGTTGGTTGAGGATGATGTTGGTGCATAGCTTCGTTCAGAGCTGGGTCAGGAACCGGTGTGTGCTCTGCTTGCAGGATGTAATTCATTCTCTCGCCTCCTCCCCCATCTACTAAATGAGTTCTGTGCACTTTTTCCCCTTCTGCTTGCATGTATCTCTCTCTTCTCCCATCGCAATTCTACTTTAAATCCATAGAACCACAGAATCTCCTGAGTTGGAAGGGACCCTTAAAGGTCATCCGGTCCAACTCCCCTGCAGTGAAATTCTTTGCTTTTTAGGAAGTTGATAAAATCCGTGGAAATTTGGCTGAACCATTGTTCTGCCAAACATCTGTCTGCTCAGAGAGGGGGGGAGATGTGTGACTTTGAAGAATGCAGTAACCTAGAAACTGTCCGCCGCCAGCATTTATTTCCACAAACTGATTGCTATCAGTTAGATGGTACTGTAAAAATACGTTTGTGACATTTAGCAAAGTTGCTTTTACAATAGATTAAAAAAAAAATTGCTGGCAAGTCAGCACTGGAGTCTCTCCACTTTGAGCACTATAGATGCGTAGATAAGTTGGACACATTGTCTTGAACAATGGAAATTAAAAATCTCTCTTCTAAGTATACTGAAAAGATATTATGTCTCTAATTCGGAGCTCATTAACAGATGTCTTATTTTAGATCTGCAAGGCTCTGCAGCATTATACTAGGGTGTTTGCTCAATTTCCTTTTGTATTTGGTTGCTATAGAAACATAGGGTCTCACTATTGCACTGTGCCTAAAACAATAAAAGCTTAATGCATACTAAGTCTGCTGAAAGCAAAGTTATAATTTGAACCTGTGGAAGCATAATTATGGGAATGACTTGTGAGGTTATGAACTGGGAAGAGGATGATCTTACCAAATATTTCTCCCTTCAGGCATGTAAGCAGGAGCAGAGCGTGAGGAGGGGTTAATTGGGCGATTTTTGTTAATTTTATTTTCTCCTAGGTATGAGATACATCTTTAGGCTACAACTTAGTTCTGTGTAAGGTGTTTCCTCTTCCACTAAATGCAAACCCTCACTTTTCCCACACCTAGGATCTCGATGGGAGACTCTGGGTTTGCATTTCTTCCTAAAGAATGTCTGGTAACATGATCTGCGAAAGTAATGAATATGCCTTGCACAGACACATAAGGGGACAGATGTTCAGTTTACCAAAAAAGGTTAATCCCTACTAACTTCGGGGCAATCATGTGGCAATACTGCTGATTCATTGTTAAAATGCATACTATCTGCACTAAAAAAGATGAGATGACATGGATATCCCTCTGCACAGACCGGCTCCTGCCTCACAGATGTTAATTATGCATGGTCATCTCCATTGCCTTAACTTTCTGTGCCCACATGTCGCTTCTCTGTGCAGATCTTCAGCTGCATAACCTTTCTCGGCTACGCTTGTGCGTTGCTGCGTGCCATATTAGCACCAAGCTCCCTGTTCAAGTCCTTTGTAGCACTGAAAATTAACACATCAGGGCATTGGAAGTAGATGATCTTTAAGGTCCCTTCCAACCCAACCAGTCCTATGGCTCTCTGATCAGTGAGGTCTCTTCCAACCCAATCACTGTATGATTCCATTATCACCCTAGGGATGACATTCTCCTTGCTTCTCCCTTGTCCATGGGAGCTCTGAGTAAAGTTTATGGGTGCACACACCATGAGAATTAGGTTAGGATGGACCTCCAAGTCTCCATCTGCCCAAAGGCCAACAGCTCCCACCTCTCTTTTAATCCACAGTAACCCGCTGAATGTTTTGGTAGTTGAAGGCTCTATTCCTCAGTTTGCAGTTCCATGATTTCTGTTGCTTTGCAGAGCCTTTTGCCTCTCTTTGTCCCCTCTCTCCCCATCCCAAGGAACAGTTGCCCAACAGTTGGGCATGACACGGCCCACAGCTCGGTGTTGGTGATGGGCACTAACCTTGTGTTTCTCTCCGCAGCCGAGGTGGTTCGCTGCCTGAACAGTGCCCTCCAGGTGGGCTGTGGGGCTTTTGCCTGCCTGGAGAACTCCACGTGTGACACAGATGGAATGTACGACATCTGCAAGTCCTTCCTCTACAGCGCTGCTAAATTTGACACTCAGGTATGGCACGCCTTCATTTCTCTTTCCTCTGTGCAGGCTTAACCCTTCCTTTCTTGCAGTTCTTCTTGGCCGCTCCTCTGAACCACAGCGTTGGGTTTTGGCCACAGGCGCATCCTTCAGGGCTATTTTCTGCAGTACATTTTCCACATACTGTACTCTATGTGTGAGGACTTGGCAGGGAGCGTTGAGTGGGGCGGAGAGCGAAGTTTCCTCTTCAGGAGGAAATATAAACGTTCTTTGAACAAAGTGAGTCTTCTGACTGTGGGACCTGGCACGGGGCTGGGGTTTGAATTGGAAGTCTCCGGGTCTGGGAATGCACGGCCAGATCAGCCCCTCCTGAGCTGCAGCAGGATGAATAGGAGAATATCACAGCTCTATGGTTCTGCCAAAGGTTCTTTTCCATCATTTCCATCCCCAAGTGTACGTGTTCCCATGCGTCCAGCCCCTGGTGTACAGAGTGGAGGGCAGGATCAGGTCCATCCCTGGTGCTGGTACTCCCAAAGCTGTGGGCTGCTCACACCAATGCTTCCATTGCTTAAAGCTGTTGGGAACAGGAGCTCGCTGTTCTGCCTCCTAACTACGCTGCAATAACAGAGCACTTGTGGTCCAGCTCCCTGCCATGCTTGGTAAGAGGCCTCCAGCAGGTCTGTAATTGCAGGAAGGGTAATTAATAGCAGCCAGCCATAGCAGAGCGTTTGTTATTACATCCCTTTCTATGAAATCTATTGCATTTTAAGGGTTTTCTTCTGTTTGCAGGGAAAAGCTTTTGTGAAAGAAAGCTTGAAATGCATCGCCAATGGAGTCACATCCAAGGTGTTCCTCGCCATCCGGAGGTGCTCCACGTTCCAAAGAATGATCTCCGAAGTGCAGGAGGAGTGCTACAGCAAGCTGGACATGTGTGGCATTGCAAAGCGGAATCCTGAAGCCATCACAGAGGTCGTGCAGCTCCCAAATCAGTTCTCAAACCGGTACGTGGCCAGAATGCAACACAAAATCCAACACGAAAATCCAGTTGGAACTGGATGGTCTTTAAGGTCCCTTCCAACCCATCCCATCCTATGGTTCTGTAATCTTTAAGGTCCCTTCCATTCCATCCCATCCTATGGTTCTGTTATCTTTAAGGTCCCTTCCAACCCATCCCATCCTATGGTTCTGTAATCTTTAAGATCCTTTCCATCCCATCCCATGCTGTGGTTCTATGATCTTTGAGGTCCCTTCCAACCCAACCCTTCATGCGATCCAACTCAAAAATAGTAAGCATAGAGAAGGTCAATTTGATTCCTCACGTTTCTGACTTCTTATGAGCCCTAATGCAGCTCAGCCTCTGTAATGCTGTGCCTTTTCAAATCCTTAATTTTTACCAGCATTCTTCTGATTCTCTTTTTGATAAGTACACTTATAAACACCTCCGGGGGAGAGCTGTAAAATTGACATTGACATACATTGCTTCAATGCCTGGAGCTGGTTTAAATGTTGGTTCTTTTGGTTTGAGTGCAGAAGACTTTTCATTGAATGCAGAAGGCAAACAGACCTTTTCAGTACCAATCTAGTATGATTAATATAGCATCCATCAGATTGAACACATAAGAGCTACTCAACCTATTGCAACTTCATTCTCTTCTTTTTTGGTTTTCTGGTACTTGGCAAATGAGCTTGTTGTCAAATGAAGGTCCAGATATGAAGAATAGGAAGGCTGAAAGGGAACCAGTGAACAGATTCTATAACCTTGTGGCATGAGCCAGTAGAGCATATTCCAGAGATAGTCTGGTGTTCTAATGATCTCTTTTTGGGTTGTTTCACCCCTGTTCCTCCTTGCTAGCAAGGGCTGCCTGCAGGAATGGCCACGTCACGCTGCTCTCTGTGCTTTATCTGAGCACAGACCTGACCTGTCCCCATCTCCAAGGACAAGGGACAGAGAGGCTTCAGGGAGCTGCTGCAGTCTGCGCAGTCACGCTGCAAGGGCAGGGATTTCTTCCTCTAAATCCTGGAACAATCAGTGCTGAGTCTTGTGATTGGGATAAAAGGGATCTTTTTGAGCAGTTTGAGTAAATATGCTCTTAGAATTTGAGTGCAAACAGACCGAACTGCAATATAATGCGTTGGCTAGCTGCTGGAGCTCCTCTGGGGTGGCTGTTTGACTTCATCAAGAAGCATACTAAGCCTTCAGACCTATGTGAGCATAGGTGGGATGATGATATATAGGTGTTTCATCTCTGTCCAGGATGAACTCATCGCTGAAAACTGCATTATAGATATCCAGAAAATCATACATTGGGGAAGGCAATTCCTCCAGCAAGGAGGGAGTTGGTAGGTGACCAAACTCATTGTCCACCAAGCCAGGAGCTCCAGTGTGGCTTTTTCTTCTTTCTTCTCCCAGAGGAATGTGAATTGGGATGTAGAGCAGCAGCATGTTGCACAGTTTGCACCAGGGATAGCAGGGCTGCGGGGCAGTGGGGCAAAGGGGGACATAGGGACAAGAACCATAGAGGGAGCAGCAGTGATGCTGCATGTGGATGGGACGTTCCTCCCATGCCTAACGCAGAGCTGCTCTGTCCCCAGGCAGAGGGAACGCCTCCCCCACCACCGCCAGCCCGCCTCGAAGCCAGAGGATATTATGACATGTTGAGTAACAAAAGCAGCAGGATTTCCCAGCTAATAGTTTACATGAAGGTCTCCTAAAGCATCCTGCTTTCCCAGCCCCTGTCCCAACATAGCGTCAGAATAAGAATGTGCCACTTGGCCTGGGACACCAGGAGGAAGTAGTTAAAGGTCATAGCATCTTCCTGTGATTTAATCTCATGGCATGGGCAGAGGAAAGCCTTGCTGCTTTTGCTCTCAGCCTAGGGAGGCATCAGCAGCCGCCAGGTTGCAGCTCCAGCAGTGGAAAGCTCTCCGATGTGATTGCATGGTGCTGGGCAGTGGGTAGGATCTGTCCTTTGTGCCCTGTATGGTTTGCACAGATGCATTCACCATCATCTGTGCGTGATCCAATGACAGCACTGCCATGCTTCTGCTCCTTTTGTACTTCGAGTGCAGGAGAAATTTAACCTCACCTGACCTCCACTGACAGCTCTAAAGGGCAGAGCTGAACACAAGGAAAGGAGCTTGAATGCAAAGTCCCATTTCCCTCTTCCTTCCCCTCCTCCTCTTGCAGGTTGTTCTCTTCTCTGCTCCCGTGGAAAAATGTCACGGTGACCTTAAAGGCTTAAAATAAGTTCCCCGTTGTCCTTTCAGGCAGAAGTGGCCCAGAACATATGGGACTGCCCCTCTTTTCCCAACTTTCTGCCTGCAAGGGAGATGCATGAGGTGCACGCAGGGCTGCGTGCTGCCATAGTTCCATGCTCCGCTCAGCTCAAGCAGTGCTGGGGAAACAAATCAGCACAATTTCCTGGGTCCCTTCTCCTGCAAAGAACGTGTGCTTGGGGCTGAGTTGGCAGCAGTAGGCAAGCATGCAACAGGGGAAAGCAGAAGGTCCTCGCGTGTGGTTTAATGCACAGTCAGCTCACCGCAAGTGGCAGTTGTATGTCCCAAAGATCTGTCCCCAGGGAGTGCACACATCTGTCGGGCTCTGAGCTGAGCTGCTTCTCCCTCCTCTAGTCCTTCTCTATATGGAAGGGAAGGGAGGAGAAAAGGGGATGGGACCAGAGCTGTTCAGAGGTACTGGGAAGCACAGGGGTGGATTCCTTTGCAGGAAGGGCCATCCTGGCTGTATCTGCCTATTGGAAAGAAGCAATTATTTTTCTTTCTGAAGCTTTAGAAGCTTGAGGTGTTGAGCAGAATTAAACACATGCTTAAGCCAGTTACACCAACTTAGCTTCTCAGGGTGGATGCCCCATCCCTGCAGACAGCCAAGGTCAGGCTGACAGGGCTCTGAGCACTGATGGAGCTGCGGCTGTCCCTGTTCATTGCAGGGGGGTTGGACCAGATGGCCATTAAGGGTCTCTTTCAACTCAAAAGCTTTTATGGTTCTATGGTCTTAACATCTTTTCCAACCTCTCTGACTCTATGAACACATCTTGAACCACTCCAGTGGGGTGCTGGAACAAATCTTCCAGAGAGGTTGTGGATGTTCTGTCCCTGGAGGTGTTTAAGGCCAGGTTGGATGGGGCCTTCAGCAACCTGATCTAGCACTGATCTGGTAGCTGGCAGCCTTGCATGTGGCAGGGGGGTTGAAACTTGATGATCCTTGATGTCCCTTCCAACCCAAGCCATTCTATGATGCTATGATTCCAGCCCCTGTGTTTCTATGAACATATCCTGAACGACTTAAAACTCTGCTTTCCGTAGTCTTGCTGCATGGGCAGTGCTGCTGGCTTGGGATCAGCTCATACCTCATTTCTGTGTTCACGCCATAGGGAGACTGAGTAACGGAGTCTGTCCTGCAGGTATTACAACAAGCTGGTGAGAAGCTTACTGGAGTGCGACGAAGAGACTGTGAGCACCATCAAGGACAGCTTGATGGAGAAGATCGGGCCCAACATGGCGAGCCTCTTCCACCTGCTGCAAACAGACCACTGCGCCCAGGGCCACCCGCGCACGGACTTCGCCAGGAGACGCATCACCGAGCCGCAGAAGCTCAAACTCTACTTCAGGAACCTCCGAGGTGAGGGGTCCAGCCCAGCCCACGCCAAGCGCAGCTCTGCCGAAAGCGCGTAACGCCTCGGCCGCGCGATGGGTGTAAGGGATGCTAAGCACTACCAAAGCTGAAGTCTCTCTTCTAGAAGAGTAATGCACCCAAACCAAGTGTACTGTAGCTAGTTTTAATAACAACTAGGAACTGGTTTTAGATTTAGTCATTGATATTTTCTATTCCTCTCCAACCAACTTTTGCATGGGTCTGTGTTCAGTGTCTCAGCTTTCCCGCCGTCAAAATGTCTCCGTCCCTCTTTTCTTCCCCACAAAAAGTGATCCCAAACGATCCTAGTCTCAAGTAGAACCGTGCAGCAGTCAGGCCTTCAGACACCAAACCCTAAAGTACTGTAGCACTAACACCATTGAGGTCTGAAGATTTGGCACCCAGGAGAATCGCCGATTCTCGCTCGTAGCAAGCTGGTAGGCGACGATAGATGCACTAACAACTATTGCACATCCTAATGATGTCAGTGGAATTCGTGTTATGAATCTGTGCTGGCCATGGACGAATATGAATGTCATATTCCTGGTCTCTTAGCGTCATGCAGTCCCTAATTCTTCCAACACAGCTCCTTTAACCCGTTGGTTTACGAACCCGTTGGTTGGTTTACCAAACTCACTAGCTGTGGGTGATTCTCATCACCATGACCTGGCACCACAGTGCAAAATGAGCCCAAACGACCCCCCCTCCCCCGACACACAGAAAATCAGGAAAGGAACATTTTGTACTACGGAAATGATTAAAAGCGGTGCCAGTCTATGGTTAAAGCTAGTCAGAAGGTTACATAATATTGCATTGTATTTAAAAGCTAACATCTATGTACTGTATTTAACTGTCTAAAGCTTTAAGAGAAGTTAACAAAAACAAACCCTGTCTTAAGACAAGAGTATTAAAGGTCTTGCTCTAACTGTGGTATAAATAGTTTTAAAATCTGTCATGTACTGTACATAAATTCCATGAGAGTCTGCTTGACAGGAGCAGAATATAATAACTTTATTGCATAAACCTAGTTTTGTAAGTTAGCTATTCTTTTTTTTTCTTGGAAATAGTATCTCTGTCATATTCGAGAGCTCACCTTCTACTCTGTGGCCTTTTTATAACAGAAGAGAGAAAACGTTTGGCCAGAAACAAACCTCTCTTCATAGCTGAAATGGGGAAGAGAAAAGCAAAAGGAGCTCAGAGTGGCCATAGCTGTACCCAAGGCTGCTGGAGAGCTGCTGGGGGGAACGCCAGGCAGTTCTTTGGGATCCCAAAGGCAAAACTTCCCATAGAAAGGCCATTTCTGGGGAAAGGCAGGAAAAGAAATCTTGAGAAAAAAGTATCGTAAGCTCCTGCAGCAAAGCAAGGCGCATGCATGAAGCTCTCAGACCTGCCTTTCCTCCCACCCGTCTCTCCCGCAGCCTCCGCCAACAGGACCAGGGCCGGTCCCACGGCCGCGGATGGGGGCCTTCCCCCGACGCCGCTCTCTGCACAGTAGCCCTTTGTGGCACGCGATCGGCACGGCCAGCTCCAAAATCTGTCCCGCTGGAGCCTGTCTGCGGCGTGGATGACTCTTGCTCAACTAGTTAGAGAGCTAATAAAGGAGGTATCTGTTTTTTTTCTTTTCGAAATCTAAAGCAATATAACTCTTTTTTTTTCTCTTTTCCTCTTTTTTTCTTTCTTTCCTTTTTTTTTTTTTTTAACCACAAAGCCTTTAAACAATAACTTGCTGCTAATATATTGAAACCAGATGCAGTGGCAGCATTTCTCATACTGCTGTCTTCATTAAATGTAGCCCAAAAGTGCTGTCGTGAAATTGTAAGCAGCAAAAAATGTTGCTGACGGTAGAGGGTTGGGGTTTTCGTTTTGTTTTGTTTTTGAGTACTCAGAATCGTGCAGTCCAGGACAAACAAGATGCAATATTGCTCGTTCTTAAAGTCAGGTGTATATAGAGTCCGACACCATAAAGTTTTGCAAGGTGAAAACCAAAGTCCCTTTGAACACCGTGACCCTAAAAGTTTGGCTCTTGCTGAAGATCTAGCCCTGGGGCTGTGCGCTGTGCAGCGTTACACCACAACTGGGAGATCTGCTGGGGTTGTGCATTGAGTGCGTGTATTTGGGGGGGGGGCAGTGGCTCCAAAAAGATGTCACTTGGTTGGAGTGTCCCAGCAGGATGGCTCTGGGCAATAGAAAGCAGCTCCCAGCTGACTTCCCCATGGGCTGATGCCAGTAGAGCTCAATGAGCTCGTCTAGATGCTCTGGTGGCAATTGGTTTCTCTGCTGTGAGGAAGTGTGCAGCACTTCTATGAAAACCCAAAGCTTTACGAAGTTGATTTAAGGTTGGGAGCCCAAATCCAATCTTTTTGGGTTCTCCTCACTTTTCTTTTTTTTTTCAATGGGAACCTAAGGCTTGTTTGGCTTTGTCACGAGGTCGCGGGCATGGGTTGGTGGTTGGACCAGATGCTCTTAGTGGTCTTCCAACATCAATGATTCAGTGAGGAAGCTGCAAGCACAGAAAAAATCCAAAGACTTGGGGTTCACCTTGCCAAACTTTCAGCCTAAGCTGGTCACTTAAACTCTCCCTTATCAGCAGAGGGGGACATGGTGGCACTTCCCATCGACTGGGAACGGTGCCCCATGGGTATGGTCTGAATTAGGTGAGAGAAATCCCCCTGGAGATGGGGAATGATTCTCAACAGTAAGTCCAGCTATTTCACACTTTATTTAATCTCTGATGCTTTATTTTTTTAATCTTGCGTTCACTGCAGAAATGATTTCTCTCGGAGGCGGGGAGGGGCTTATCTAGAAATGTTTGCATGATTCTCATTGTGATTTGTTTGCACTTTAGATGTTTTGTGCCATTATAAATTTGCATTATGTATTTATAATTTAAAGATACTTAGAAGGGGGAGAGAGTTTTGGTTTTTTGTTTTTGTTTTTTTTTGCTGAGTACTGGAATAAACAGTGAGCATATCTGGTATATGTCATTATTTATTGTTTAAATTACATTTTTAAAGCTCAGTGTGTTCATATAAAGGTTATTTGAAACATATCATAGTAATGAGAAAGATGCAAGTTATTTTCTTTGCTTATTTTTATAATTGAAGATGCATAACATAATGAGGCCTATGTTGGATTTTCTTCTGCAATGAAATAAAATGTCAAATTTAAGGAGTTTTTCTGTGTCTGGCTCTTTCCTTGAACCTCACTGTGATCATGGTCATGCCCAACAAGCACACCATTGCACCTGGCTGTCCAAGTGCCTTTTGGTTGTCTCACTAAGAGGGCATGGAGATTGGGTGTCACCATCTTAGGGACATGATTTAGTGGACGTGGTGGTGGGGGTTGATGGTTGGACTTGATCACAGAGTTCATTTCAACCTGAACGACTTATGAGTGGGCATGGCGGTGATGGGTCAGCGGTTGGACTTGATGATCATAGAGGTCTTTTCCAACCTTAATGATTCTGTCTGACATTTTGGTTTAAGTAGTAATCCCCCAAAGCACTTTCTGAATACGTGCACCTACTGAGTAATGAGCCCACCCACTCCATTTTCTAGGAGCCAAAGCAACAAAGGAAGCAGCATTCAATTTGAACTGACCAAAAAAAATTGCAGATAAACAGTGAATTATACGTTTCCAAAAAGAAAGCTCCCATTTCTGCTCTTGCAAGAGTAGAGCTTTGGGAATACTACAGATGCTACACTTAAAAGCTGAGTTTCACAGCTATTTTGCAATTAGTAACCATTATAAATGATTTCTGTCCAATACTGAGTACTATTCCTATGCAGTGTTCGTAGATTTCAGCCCGTATGGCTTTCTCATTCACAAACCACACCTGTAAAATGAAATTGTTCCTAGAGAATTGAGGTTTTACAGGGACAGAGCACCTCACCTGAATGGATGGAGTCACCCTACCCAATAAATTCTGCTTGGAAGTCTCTTTTATTGCAATAATTGCCCCCCACAGCAGGAAGACTTCAAGCAGGCAATGAGGGCACGAAGTCATCAGTGCTGAACTCCAGCCCCAAATGGAAGAGGTGAGTTACACATGAGCTCTCCAGCACAATGCTCTGTTCTCCACAAGAGATTGCAGCACTGTAACACCGATTTTCCTTTCCTCAATTTGAGGTTGACTTCTTGGTGGGACTACGTATCCTATAGGTAAAAAATGTCTACAGTTCATTCACACAGTGTATAGAGCAGGCAGCACGAGTCAAGTGAAGTTCTTCCAAAGAATAAAGGAGATAAGCTTTTTGACGTTTTATAATTATTATTACTGTTATTATCATCATTATTACCATTGAAAATTTCATTTCATGGGACATTTCTACCTTGTTATCCCCAACTGCAGCAATATTTCTGAAATGCAGCTGTTTCTCACCAGTTACTCAGAAAAAACAACAACAACAACAACAAAACCTAAAAAGATGTGTTTTGACCAGTGCTAATGACGAGAGCTTTGATTTTTAAGAGCTGCCAGCAACAGGGGTCTGATCCAAGTCATCACCGTGGTGGAAATTCTGCACAGAAATGGATCCTAGGAGAGGAAATCTCAGCGCGGCGATGGCGAGCGTAGCGCATGGAAGTCCTGCTGTCACCTTCGCATGGAACAAACTGCCCAGGAGTTAATTTGATTTGGCCCAGGCCCAAGGTACATGATTGACTGATGTTCTTGTCTTGTCCCTTTTTCTTTTTTCGCTGTTGTTTTTTAAGTTTCGTTACAAAACAAGGGGAAAATCATTTCAGATTTTCCTGGCCCTCACCCTTCCTGCTTTGCTGTTCTGAGAAAGGGGAGAGAAAGAAAGACTGGGAGCAGAGGAGAAGGAGTGTGATCTTTGGCACTTGGAGTGACACCGTATGAAGCGGCTGGGAGTGAAATTTGGGAACTTCCTGCCTCCTGCGAGCTTAGAAAAATAAAGAGCAGAAAAAAAAAAAGAAGAAAAAAAAAAAACACCCTTCCACAATATAATAAAGGACATTGTCTTTGCCATCGTGATTCAGCCGGTACGACTGGGAATATGAAAGAAGTGGGATGCTAAAAATATAACCAAAGTTCAAACGAACTGAGCTGCACTGGTTGTTCCCATCGTGCAAGGTTAGATGAAGAAGGAAAAGGCAGAAAAAAGCAAATGGATGCAGGCTTTGCAGGTTAAACGTAGGGAACTCACCGCTGAGCTATAGAAACCCAACTGATATTTTAATGTATTTCAGTGCCAGAGTCTTGGGGACGGGTTTGGGGGATTACATCCCCTTGGGATCCCACATGTGGTTGAGGGAGGGACACACAGCACTTCTAACTCATGGATGGAAATATCCAGCAGGATAAGCTGTTCACAGAAATTACTTTACTTCAGTATATCAGCATTTTCCACCAAGATGCCTCTTCCTCACCGTGCTGACAGCCCACAGATTTCTGTTTTCCAATGCTGGCATCTCCCTTGAAAACACTGCCTTTGCCATGAGGGATAATGTTGGTGTGAACCCCTTTTATCTCCACGATTCAGAGGGATCCGTGCTGCAAGTTCAAGAACCTGAGGCAGAAAATACCTGAGATAGGCACAGGCTGTATTCCAGCCCACAGCTGGAAAAACTCGTAAAACCAGAATGAGCTCATGGGGGAGATGTAATTATTTTCACACAGATGGGAATTTTTTTCTCATTTCACTCCCCTTTGGCTCTCATTTTTTTGGCAGATTGAGATGCCAGTGTAGCCCGGGGGAGGAGCCAGGCCATGGGGACACCTCTATGGGATGGATGCTGCAGCTCAGGGCACAAAGGCAGCTGTTCACAATGGTGATTTAAAAGCAAAACCCCATTTTATGGAAGACAGGAGAAAAATCCTGTTGGTTCCTACGAGTTTCCTTCAGGGCTTTGTTTCATCTCAAGGCTTGGAGCTTAATTGTTTTTGCTACAGAACAAAATCATTGCTCCTCTCCGGATGCGATGCTTGGCCCAGGGCTCCATGGAGCCATCAGCCCAACACCATTTTCCTCTCTGCTGGGGAACTTAAGCAGTCCAAATGACTATTTATTCTTATTTCTGGGCTCATAATAAAACCTGGTATGATTAAGTTTATATATATATATATATATTATTTTTTTTTCAAAATATGGCAGTGTTTGCTTAAAGCTCCACATGTGCTCCTCAGCCTCACTTATGTTCTCTGGCTATGACTTTGATGAGAATGTGGCATCTGTGGGCTTTGAGTTCATATTTGTGGCAAATCAGGTTTTGTGGCTAATGACCTATGTGAGGTCCTCCGTATCCTTTCCTATATATAGGAATTATCCCTATATACCTAGTATACATCTCTACAGCCACAGGGTAGAGCATGGCCTTGCATCGAAGCACCCCAAAATAACTATTTTAAAAGATCAATTATTGGGCAAAAAGAGAGGAGTTGAGCTGTTTTATGGAGTTTATCCCCCCTCCCATGCCCTCACTCACTGCTCCCATGCCAAGGTCCATACTTGAGGTTGACCCCATGCACCTGCCCACCAACCTCTACCGCAGACCAAAAATGCCACGATTTCAGCTCAGATTTGTCACATTCTCTTTGCTTTCACACAGAAAACCCCTTCCTTCCCCCTTCAGCCCGCCGTATCCTGCCATGAAGCTGTGGATCTTTCCTGTCCAAGGGGGGAAATCTTTCCTTCCTTTGAGCAGAGGCACTGTTCTCAGGAAGAGGGACCGATGACGAGCGCTGGTTCTTTGCTCAGCATTGCGAATCCCTATGGGAAAATGTGAGACCATGTAGGTGGAGCTGCCATCGGTGAGTCAGGAGCATCCCGACGACGCACGAGCCCTTTCCTCTTCGTCACTGGGGCCAGGCACACTTGCAGCCCCTCTGATTGACAGAGAGCAGAAATTGTATCATGGCATCAGAGGAAAAAGCTGAGGGCAGACCCACCCCTGAGGATGCACAGCTTGCAGCTGGATTCCCAGGTCAAGGAGCAAACTTCCCTTAAGGATGGGGAGTGGTACGGGCTGGCTGAAAAAATGAGATTACCAGAAGGACAATGTTGGTTTTTTTCTTTGGCGTGGAAAGGTGTCCTGCTCTGCTCCCAGCATTGTGCAGCCAGATTCTGTCTTGGGAGCCTGAATCTTGCACCATCGTTAAGCATTAATGAGGGTCAAATACAAGAGACCTTTTGCTCAGAGACCATCGGTGCTTTGGTTAAGGGCAGCACCCAGAGGAATTTTCCATAAATGCATTGGATTTTTCCCACTGTCCCCCTTGATAAAAGCAAATTCTCAGCCTACAGGTATCCAGCAAGACTAAAAGAGCAAACCCCCATTGGACAAAGCCAACTGCAACGATCACCCCGGTCCTATTTGCTCACAATGGCATTGCCAAAGGCCAGCATCTCCCAGATATCACTGCCAAGCACTATCATGCCATGGAAATGCTGCGTGTGTTGGCACCTGGCTCATCTTTAAGGTCTTCCATTGAAATGTTTCATCTGCCACGAGCATAGCAAATAGCTCTCAAATTGCTGGAAAATTGCATTGTTTGCCATCTAGAGAGAAAAAAAACATCTTTCTTGTATCTTGTATTTCCAGCAGGTATTGGAGGCAAAGCTGGGACCTGGCGTGACGTGCCTGAGCTTTTCCAGCATCCCTGATGGGCACGATACGAAGGGATGAATAATGCCACGGTTTTCTAAATTAACATGCACCCCTGGATGTGCTTGGCTGCTTGTCGTACAGTTTGTGGATGCTGTTTTAACACGGTAATGAGCTCTTCCCATGCTGAGAAGCCATCGGACAGAGGAATGTCCATGAGCTGTGCAAGTCAGCGCTAGGAGATGTGGGACAGCTTCTGGCCACCTCCTGCACTGCAGATCCCAGCCCAGGGATCTGAGCTCCCTGAATCCCCACATTTGCCCTTGGGATGAAGGTAACCAAGCCAAGGATGGGTGTCGTTTAAGGAACTGCAGGGAAGAAAAAAGGGTGACGGGTGATGGGCGCTGGGCAGTGGGGGATGGTTGTTGGGTGATGGGCTCAGCCTCTGCTCTATGCTTGCAAAGCATTTCAGACCTCCAGATCTGCTGAAATTTGGTGTTAAGGCAATTACTGATGAGATCTCAGAAGCCTGGGATTTGAGCATTGCTCTGTTGGCTCGGTGCATCTCCCTGCCAAAAACCCACCCTGGGAAAGGGGAGGAAGTTGTGGCAACCATAGCTCACCTTTGCTCCCAGGGGTTCCTTGTGCAAGCAGGGGGCTGATTTCTCCAAACCCACCCCAAAAACCATGGTTTTCTTTGCTTCTCCTCCCTCTGCTGTGTGTTCAGCTGCACCTCCAGCCCCCATTAATGCTGGCAGAGCTCTAAAGATAGATCCGAGCAGAGATTATCGGCCCAAGAGGTATTAATAGGAGGCAGCTGCTCTTTAAAGAGGCTTTTAAATAATGTAAAGAAACTTTTGGTCATATTTTTAAAAGTCTTTTAAGTGAGCTGAGCCCTCAGAAGTTTGCCCAGTGGGCTTTTTTTGGGGGGGTGATGGGGAAATCTGTGGGACATTGAAAGATCCATCCCGTAACCTGGCCCCACTGCTTTCCCCAAGCCACAAAAATGGGAAAAGCAAAACTAAACGCAGTGAAACTGCTGTGGGAAGCATCAGTCTAAAGGACCTGCAGCATCCCTGGCCCTCTGCTTCCAGAGGTTCCAGATGCAGGAGCTTCCAACGTGCACAGTCCACACGCTTGTGCTCGTAAGGAGAATCTTCCTTTTGGCAGCCTTTGTGCTGCAGAGATGAAGGAGGCACTGCTGCTGGTGGAGCTGTTAATCACCATGAGAACAATTAAAAAGGGATCACAAAGAAGATGCCAGGAGGGAGAGAGCACCGCACAGCTGCTTTGCAGGGATTCACCCATTCCCAGCGCCGGAGGAAGTTGCTCACAGCCACTTTGTGTGCTTTAAGGGTGGGTAGGGCGACAGAGAGGAAATCTCTGACATGTAGTAGCTGATAATGCATGATGCATTTCCCCCTGCCCTGTGAGTTACACGAAGCAGAGTTTCACTTCAATGCTGTCATTCCTGGAGGCTCCGTGGATGACATCAGAGAGAGAATTAAGCAATTCTCCTTCGCTCAGCTGCTTTTTGGCTCAGCACCCAAATGCTCTCTTCTGGATTTAAATAAATATCTCCGGTTACCAAAAGAAGAAAAAATAAAACAAAACGTCCTGCAAACCAAACACATGTGATGAACCCCTCGTTGTCCCAATGCAGAGAGCAAACCCCAGTGACAAACACTTGTGCAACACTCAGTGTTTGCCAACCACAGCACTGGGAGCAATGGGAGCGCAAGGGGACAACTGGGGTAAATCTGTACCACAGGTTCATAAGTGAGGATGCAGAGGTTTTGTTCTCAAGGAGATACAATTGAAAGGCTTTGTATCATGGATAAGTCATGGATGGAGATCATCCCAGCATCCCAGCTGAATTCCAGCAAGCTGTGGGGACACGCACATTTTTTCCCCAATTTTTCCAACTTTCCCCATCTTCTCCCATATCCTCCCATTGTTTCCCCCTTTCCTCCCTTTTTCTCCCCATTTCCCTCATTTTTCCCCATTTTTCCTCATTTTTTCCCACTTTCCTCATCTTCTCCCATTTCCCCCCATCTCCTCCCATTTTTTCCTATCGTTTCCCCATTTTCCCTATTTTTCCCCATTTCTTCCCTTTCTTTTTCCCATTTTCCCTATTTGTCCCATTTTTTTTACCCCTTTTTCCCCCATTTTTTCCCCCCTTTGCATCAGGCTCTCCCCCAGCTGCCTCACTCGCTTCACCACAGCTCTTGTGCCATCTGCCGACTGAAGGCCGCCTGCAACAAGCAGCAGCGCTCGCACCCAGCACTGCCTCCTGCAGCTCCCATCCCTCCTTCCCTCCTTGCACTGCATTGCATTGCACTGCAAGCGTCCTCGGGAACGGGGTTTAATCACAGCAAAAGCAAAGATGAGAAAGCTCTGCTCTCTGCTCATCTCCCAAGCATTGAAAATATCATTTTTAGAGAGGGGAATTTGAACTCTTCCCATCCAGCAGCACACCGAATTATTCATGCTAACACCAAAACCTCCCATTTAAATAGAACTCGCTGCTCTCCATCAGCAAGCAGTGCTTGTGCAGTGCTCAGTGATTCCCAAACCCCACAGCCTCATTTCTTATGGGGAAAGGAGCACCGGAGGTGGGGGGGGGAGGGGAGGGGGGGGGGGGGGATTTTTGGTCCCTTCTCCCTTCGCTGCTCAGCGTCGAGCTCTCGCAGGGCTGGAGCTGCATCTCTCCAGCGGCCAAGCAGAGGGCACTGCTGCCCAAAAGTTCGGGCAACGCCGCTCCTCGGCTCTGGGATCTCATCCGTCTGCGTAATCGCGCTGATTTCAACAGGTTCCCCCCCTCCTTCCCCCTCCCCCCCCCCAAAATCCGGAAGGAATAGATAAAGGGTGGTGATGAGAAGCAGCCCCGCAGCCGCTGAGTGATGGCACCGTGGAGCAGCAGAGAAGCTCTGGTTTGGCTCAGCAACTTGGCTAAAATTGGGGGTTGGGGAGAGATAAATAGAGGGCATTCAGCCCTGCACCCCTCCTGCCCACATTTCACCACCCGGCGCTGCCCAGCTGTGGTTTCAGCCCACTGAAAGCCTTCTGCAGTTTCATCCCCACGTTGCTCTAAGCGCAGACCCTCCTGCCTCATTCCAGAGCCTCAGACGCTCCGGCAGCACAACAGCACCTCGATGAGCCCGATGATAACACCAGAAAGCAGAAACCACATGAGCAACCTCCACAGGAACCCGGTTCAGATGAGCCAGGAGGATCCTCTTCCTGCTTTCACTTAATCTAGTTAAAGCAACAGGCAATATCAATATCCCTGAGTGGATGCAATAAAATTCAGCATGGAATGGGATGAGGAACAGGGACCCTGCTGTTTTCCTTTCTTCTCCCCCAGGCCAGCAGCCCTGAGAGCACATCCAGCCAAGTGCCATCAATCTCTGCTGGGTGCCTTCGCTGGGGGCGGATAAAGGCTCTCACCCCAATTCCTTCCTGCTCGTCTCGCTCTCAGCCAAGCATTTTACCTTGGCGCCGGCTGCCTCCTGCCATCAACAAGGCAAGGTGTAATGTTACTGCCTGTTTGCTCTGCCTGGTGGTGTTCTTTGGGTCCCATTTCGACGTGGCAATGAGCGCAGCGGGGCTGAGGTTCCTTGGGTTAAAGGGGATGGGGCAGCAGCAAACTTGGCCATGGGGTACCATGAGTAGGACAATCCAGGGATGCCCCCAGCCAGAGGAGGTTCAGTTGGTTTAAATGATTTAGAGTGCTTGTAGGCATGGGTCGATGGTTAGACTGGATGATCTTAGTGGTCTTTCTAACCTTAATGATTCTGTGATTCTCTGGAATGGACTGCAACATTTGGGATGCAGGGAAACAAAAAGGAGGGAGAAGCATTTCCAGGTATTTCCCGGTGTTTATCACTATCAAATCCTCACAAGAAGGCAAGCCCAATAGTTCCAGTCCAAGCCTTTCCATTGCACTGAGAAATAGAGCAGTGGTGGGGCTGTCCCACAGTGATGGATGCATGCCAAGCTCTGAATGAGGGATGGAACAAACCCCTGTGTTACACAGGGCTGAGGACGAACCTGCAGCACCTCTCTCTCCCCAGCCCACCGCATTTATTTTCCCTCCTATTCCAGCCCTGCACTGGGACTGCTCTTTGTCCAGCCCCTCCAAACAGTCGGGTTTGGGTGTGGGAGATACCGGCCCAGCCCAGCCACCCTCTCTGTCAGGGCTATCAGCAAACACCAGCCCCAGGAATTTTAATTGAAAGAGTCGGACGCCCAGATAAGGCCCAGCATCACCCCGTTGCCACACGGGGCAGGGTTTGGCCTCGCTCCCCACACTGGGGCTGCTCGTGTTGGACCCATGGCTGGGCTGCCAGCCCAGTCCCGTCGGGGCAGCACTGGAATGGACTGGGAGGCACTGGGGCTGTGCATGGGAATTCGGCAGCGGTTGAGGCTCACACAGCATCCCCCTCCCTTCACCACCAGCAGGATCGAGGTGGTCTGCGCCCCGCCGCCTTATCAGCCCTTATCTCCCCGAGCCACTCGCTAATGTGACCTTAATGGAGCTCAAATCGCCTCGATTTGTTTTATTGCAGCTCTGCCTCCTTCTCGCTTCCCCTTGTTTTGGAAATACAGAGGGGAAGGGGGCCAGCTCCTTCCCACCCAGCTGAGTGGGGAGTGTAAAAAGGGGCTATAGGAGGGCCCAGCTTAGGGTAAATCATCCTGACCCCCCCCCCCCCCGGGGGGGGGGGGGGGGGGGGGGGGGGGGGGGG
>NW_024962307.1:149630-179629 GCF_019238085.1 Lagopus leucura | reverse complement strand
GCAACAGGCAGGCAGAGGCCGGGAGCTCACACCGATCCCCCCCCCGGAGGATGCTGCCCACCCCTTTCTCCGTCGAGGATATCCTCAGCCTGGAGCAGAGCAGCGCTCCCGGAGCCCCCGGGGTCCGCCGCAGCCCCTCCGGGGAGGAGGAACCGCAGTCGGGTGAGTGGAAGCCGCGGGACCCTCGAAGCCCCCCGGACCGCCGGAGCGGATTTTTTCCCCCTTCCTTTTTACCTTTTTTTCCCCCTTTTTTCTCCTTTTTTCCCCTCCCTTTTCATTTCGTCCCCTCTCTTCTTTTCTCCCCCTCTTTTTTTTTCCCTCCCTCTTTTTCCTTTTTTTTTCCCCTTATTCCCCCTTCCGTTTTCTTTCGGGTTTTCTTTCAGGGCTTTTTCCCACCCCACTCACCACGGGGAGGGGGCACAAAGCAGCCCCATCTCCATCCCATCTCCATCCCTTTCCCCTGGGGGAGCCGTAAGCACCCTTTTCTCCCCTCTCCCTGTCCCGTTCCCCCACTGCAGCGTCGCCCCCGGACCCCCACATGCCCAGATCTACCCGACCCCCCCCGGACGGGCAGCGCTGAGGCTGATCCTGCCTAACAATCCCAATTCGGAGCGGTTTGTGCTGACACAACGCTTTATTTCGATGTGGTCTAAATTGTCCCCGCGGGGAGAAAAGGAAAACTGCGCTAAGGGACACCCCCCCCTCCCCCCTTCCGTCCTGTGGTGTTCGGAGGTTGAGAGCTCAGGGGGGGAATCGGATGGGGACCCTCTTTCCCTTCTGGCTAAATCGGGCAAGGATTCCTTTGCTCGTGTTTCCCTAAAGCCCGGCGGCTGCGGAGTGGAATTAACGGGAAAACCATTAAGAGAGGAGCTCGAGGACTGGGAGGCACTGGGATGAGGCAGCAGAGAGATGGGAAGGGTGGGAATATGCAGGGAAGGATTACGAAGCCTTCCAGCATCACTTTTGCCCATAGACCCCCCAAATCTCCCCAAACCATAATACGGTTTCCAAGAGATCTGAGCGCATCTTAGCAGCGAGGAATCACTGCACAGCAATCACTGAGCAGCAAAATAATAAGAATAATAACATCAGCAATAATAATACCAGTCAAACCTCCTCAATTCCACTTTCTTCTAGATCTTTGAGGTTTTCTTCCTTCATTCCCAGATCCTTTTTTTTTTTGCTTAAATTCGGAGATCCACGTGGTTGGGGTGCTGGAGGTGAAGGCTGTGTGTGGGTGATTCCATCCCTCGGGGTGTTCCCACCCCTGTGGGTGCTTCCATGCCCATGGGTAAGATGTGGGGAAGAGGATTTGAGGTTTGGGGTACATTGTCCTACAGCAAACCCAATGTTCCCTGTGCCTCTCTGGGCTGTGATTGCCACAGGTGCAGCACCCATTGGTGAGAAAGACAGAAATGAAGCATTACCCAAAATTCATGCAACAGATCCCCAAAACAAAGGTTTTTTTTTCTTGAATTTCCACTAAATATCATAGGAAAAACTCATTTAAGTTATCCCAGGGGGCCCCTTTCCCCATTTGACTCCCTCTTTGGAAACTCAGAGGCAGGAGGACTAGGTTGGAATCTCATCACGTTTTGGGTTTTCGGGGCCCCGTTCCCAATTTATTTCCCTGTTGGCAGCAAAATCATGCTGGGGTCTCACTTTGCTTCGGGCTTTTCCCTCTGCAGGACAACATCTGCTCTCCCAACCCTTGCAGACAGACCAGCAGCAAACTGAGCCCTGCCACCACCCCAAGCAACCGCAGCGGCGCAAACCCCGTGTTTTGTTCTCCCAAACTCAGGTGTCGGAATTGGAGCGACGATTCAAGCAGCAGAAATACCTCTCTGCTCTGGAAAGGGAACACCTGGCCAACGTGCTCCAGCTCACATCCACCCAGGTGAAAATCTGGTTCCAGAACCGGCGTTACAAATGCAAGAGGCAGAGGCAGGATAGATCCCTGGAGATGGCCACCTACCCACTGCCAGCACGTAGGGTGGCTGTTCCGGTGCTGGTCAGAGATGGCAATCCTTGTTTTGGGGGATCCCAACCCCACCTGGCTCCTTATGGGGTCACCGTCAGCCCCTACTCCTATAGCACCTACTATGGTGCCTATGGGGTGAGCTATGGGGTGGGCTACGCTGGGGTGCTCACACCGTGAGATTGGGCTCAGCACCAGTTGGGATGTGGCCCAGGAAAAGGATGGGGGCATCCGGAGCCGTAATGGACAGCAGGATGTGGGGCCTCCATCCCCACCAACCAGCCCAAGGAAAGGGATTTCTGGTGCTTCAGATCCGGGGACCTCAGGGCCAGAGGCATTTATTTATTAGGACACAAACACAGATTCTATCCCATCCCACCCTATAGGGATGCTCCTGTGGGGTGCTTAGGGATGGGATGCTGCTCTTCTTCCTAAGGAAACAAGGCACACCACTGTGCCTTTGCTTTTCCATGAACGCTCTATTTAAGGCTTTGAGTTCCTCTCATCTTTTGGGATATCCGTATTTCTTAATGACTTACCAGCGCAGGTGTTCATTTTTGTCTTGATGATGATTATTATTTGCAATTAAAAAGAAAAAAAAAAGGTGGGAATACGTGTTTCCCCTCTCTCAGCTTTCCCCTTTCAGCATTTTAACCTCTCCATCCACAGTTTGCATCTGAGAATCACATCTGAAGCAAAAAAAGTGTTGGTGCTGAGCCAGCAGGGACCCAAACCCACCAGCACTGAATGCTTTGCTGGACCAAAGGACCATATATGTACATTTCTATGTACATCTCTCTTTACATGTATTTAAGCCTGGGAATCAGACTTATGAAGTATTAAGATGTCTTTTATAGTCCTGTGTATCGTGGTTTTCCCAAAGGCTGAGGTCAGGAGATGCTTAAAATCCCAGTGTTTGTGGGATTGCTCTGCTCCGTACATCCAGCATTGCTCTGAATGTCTCCTGTTTCTTGCCCAAATTAGAAACTGCTCAACTGCAAAATGAGGCAGATCTCTCCCGCAAAACCCGAATCAGCCAAAATTTAGTGCAATAAATGGCCATGAGGGGGTTCCTGTCACTGCAAACCTGAAACCTCTGGTTTTGGACCAGTGTTATGGGTTATTCTGCAGTCAGCAGGGAAAGGAAAAGAGGATTGAGCCAGGCAATGAGGGCAGACCTATGGACAGATGAGTTGAGCTCATGAACAGCTCCAACATCACCAGGATTGATGGTCCAGCTGCAGGAAAACGCAATGAGCATCACTGGAACAAAAGGACTCACTGGAAAGTGGGACATTGCCCAGCTTTTGGGTGGTTCGTGGGTTTTGTTCGCGTGTGCAAGAGCCCAAAATGAGAAGATGCATGTTCTGCAATATCATGCCATCACATCACAGAATATCCCAAGTTGGAAGGAACCCATGCAGCTCCTTGGGTCCAACTCAAGGAGCCACCCAACAACAGAATGCAATCATGATAACACATAACATCACATAACAGTATTCTGCAAACCTACTGAGTTTTTATTCTTGAGCTTTTTGCTCTTTTTTTTTAATTACTATGATCATTACCATCATTACATTTATTTCACATCAGCATTGCTCTGCAACTCATGGTCCACACCCACGAGGAATCAGCCTGGGGTTTTGGGTTGATTTTCCCCACCTTCCTGCACAAAGATTTGATCTCTCCGTTGCACCTCCGCTTTGCAAAGCTGATTAAAATACATTGTTTGCCATTTTCTCCAAAGGGCTTTGAAGAAAACTCTCAAAATACACAACCAGCATTCCCCATTCTCCAGCATTCCAGGGTTTGCCCTGGATGTAAACCGCATCCAGAAGCGAAGCACATGGAGCATCATCCCACTGGGATCGGGGTGGGGATGCAAAAAGTGTTCTGCTCACCCATCCAAGGCAGCACCATCATATCCTAATAACTCTATTTTGAACCTCCAAAACCCTGCTTTCACCCCAAAAAGATGAATTCCCTTTGGGCACTTTAGAATTAAGAGGAGAATAAAAGCCCTGGGGTTATCCCAGCAGGGTTAGATGGGGATGGGCGTCCTGAGCAAGGCAGCAGAAGGGATTTTTTGCCGTGCTTGAGCAGAAATCCTGCAGAGCTGGGACACCAGCAAAGGGCGTAGACACGTCCCAGTCTCCAATCAGGCCCCGGAGGTTTGGCCCTGGGCCCAATAAATGCTGAGCTGGAGGGTGGGGAGGCACTGAGCCCGCGGGCAGCAGGAGGAGGAGGAGGAGGAGAAGGAGGATGAGCACCGGGGTGCTGAGCCCTGGGGGGCACAGAGCTTCCAGCAGCCCCCAGCAGACCTCATCCAGACCTCGGACGTCCTTCCTCATCCAGGACATCCTATGGGATGGGGTTGAGAGGGGAGCACAGGTGGATCGAGGCGGGATACCAGAGGATGGGGAGCAGCAGGATGGCCCTGCAGTATCCCCAGCACAGCCCCACGATGCAAATCCAGGTAAGGGGGGGTGTTGTGGGATGCTCACCCTTAGGGCAGGATGAGGGTTCAGTTTTGAAGTCCCTCAACCTCAATAACCCACGCATAACCAAGTTACCCAGGCTTCAAATGCAAGGAGCATTTGAGAGAAATGGCAACTGCATGCAAGACTTTCTTCAGGCACTTCAGATAACTCAAAGCACAGGAGCTGCCTGCACCTTTGGTTAATAAAAAGCCCAGAGGGTGCATTTCTGCAATATCAAGCTTAAGATTCCCTTTAATGCAAATGCAACCCTTGGTGCTGCTGTTGGGTGGTGCTGCTGCAGCTGTACTCACCGTGCACTGATTGCAGGGCTCTGCTGTGCTTGCTGTTTGCTTTCCTGCATGCTCAGCACCAGTTGCAATGCTCTGCTCCTAGCTGTTGCATTGCAGACTGTGTGTATATGCTGGTTCTCAGCTCCAGTTGCAATGCTCTGCTCTTTTCTGCTGCATTGCACATACTGTGCATTATGCATATCAGCCTTACTACAGAAGCAACCCCAGCAGCACCTCCTTTTAGCATGCAGCGGCTAAATTTGCAGAAGCAGGGTGCTGCAAATTGCATGCAATTGCATGAAAAGTCAGATGCAATGCAGCTTTGAGCTGTGCAATGGGAGCAAAGAGCAAAATGGAGCTTGCTAAGGGAGACCTTGCCAGGGGAATTTGGGCTTTCTGTGTCGCTTCTATTAAAAGAAGCTCCTACAAAAGTGAGTTCTGAAACATCCTCCCAGGTGGCTATTAAGAAAAATCATTAAAAGCCATTGGAAATCACCCAGAATGCAGCTTGGGGATTTCAATGGGGCTGGAATTCAGCCCTTTGTTTTTCCATCTCGAGTGTTATGTTCACTTCTTAAGAAAATAGACTCAGAAGTGACAAAAGGAGGGGGAAAAAAAGCAAAAAAAACAACACGAAAACTGGCTGCAATCCATTGGGAGGAAAAGAATTACGGTGTAAATAAAGGGCTGGAGAGGTTTGCACAGCTACAGGTGATGCTGTAAAAATCCCAATAGCACGTTGTATGCAACAGCAGCGCCTCGAGATGTCACCAGCAGTGCAAAATGGCCCTTTTGGGGGTTGGTTTTTCCTTGTAGGAACTAAGAGAGGGGGGTGTTTGGGAGAAAACAGCTCCCAAATGGATGAGAGTAATTCCATCAAGCGGAGAGTTCACTGTGTTAAATTGGAGGATCTCTGGGGCAGTGGGGATGTTTTGCTCTGTGGAAGGGATAGGAAAGGAAAAAAGTGGGGTGATGAAGATTTGGGTGATGGAAAAATGAGAAAACAAGTTATTTGGGCGACGAAAAGAGAGGAAATAAGTGATACGGGTGGTGAAAAGCAAGAGAAAACGTGATTTGTGAATATTTTGCTCTATGGAAAGGAATGGAAAACAAGAAAGGTGAGGAAATCAGTGGAAAGGTAGAAAAATGACAGAACAAGTGACTTTGGTGATGAAAATGGAGGTAATGAATGATTTTGGGCGATTGAAAGCAAGGAGATGAGGGGTTTGGGCAACTAGAAAGCAAGGAGGAAAGTGGCTCATGAATGCTTCACTCTATGGGGAGAGATAAGAAAGAAAGGAGGAAATCGGCGGTCTGGGTGGTGAAAATACTGAGGGAAGAAGCAATTTGGGTGATGGAAACCCAAAGAACCCAGCGGTCGGGGCAGTTCCCAGCGGGCGACACTCAGTCCTCTCCCCTTACAGATGCTGAGACCCCACTATGCAGCCGTGACCCCCCCCAGAAGGTGCTGCCCCGACCCCCCCGGCCAGCAAAGCGCTCGCGGGCAGCCTTCACCCACAGCCAAGTGTTGGAGTTGGAGAGGAACTTCAGCCGCCAGAAATACCTGTCAGCCCCCGAGCGAGCCCACCTGGCCCAGAACCTGCAGCTGAGCGAGACGCAGGTGAAGATCTGGTTCCAGAACCGCCGCTACAAGACCAAGAGGAGAGCGGGGGGCTCCGGGTTGGAGGTTGGGACCACTCACAAAGCATCCGTGCTGCCCCCAGCCCCACTGCTGGCTGCTCGCTGCCTGCCCTGCTTGTGTTACTGGAGCCCTGCTGCCTGGTGAGCGCCGTGCTTGCTGTGTTTTCCCCTCAAATGCTGTTGTGTTTGTTTTTCCCCACCCCCTCTTGCCGTGTTGCCCTTGGCCGTGTTGATTCAGAGATGCGCCGTCAAGTTCAAGTGATGCTCTGTGTCCTCTAGTACAGCACCAGCCTCTGTCATCGCGAGGGTTTTAGCCAAAGAATCAGAAGTTATCAAAAATTAAAAATCCAGATTATTATTATTGCCATTATTATTGTTGCCATTATTAATAATAAAACCCCAAAGCTTTTAAAAGGCTCGATCTGCAGCGAAGAATCCCACGCGATGCCCAGCTCCCTCTCATTGCATCACCATCCTCTCTCACTGCCAGCTTTCAGCCAGAGCAACAACAAGCCCTACAAACTAAACATCCCCAAAGCTTTTAACAGCACCTGCAGTGATCAAACACTGCATGATTTGGGGGGCAGAAAGCCAGAAATGGTGTATGCCTGTAAAGAAATAATTCCCCATCCATCCCTCTGTAAGCAATTCTTTGCTCCCTCCCCCTCACCCCCCACCAACTGGGGGAAGCACAACAGCTCACCCCGTGCACCAGCTATTCCATCATGTGATTTTTAGTTGTTATCTTTAAAAAAAAAAATCTGCATTTCCATCTCCAATCCATCCATTGCATATTTTCTATATGTGTTGGGTTTAGGGGGCATTCAGCCCCACCTTTCTGCAAGCAATAAAGCCCCTCAGGTTCCCAATGGGCACAGAGGTGCTGCTGGGGCTGCCCGATGCCACCAGTGCCATTGCAGAGTGGGAATCCGTGCCAGCAGGCTCCAGGAATGGGGACAATAGCACAGTGACAGATGGGTTTTGCATATCCGGGTGCTGCCGCTGCTGGAACGCTCACATACAGTCTGGTTAAAATAGCAACAGCTCAAAGAGTTCAGCTTCTACAAACCTCCCAGGGCCAAGGCTGCAGGGTGACAATTCTGCTTGCAAAGCTCACGCATGCACGTAGCAAATATGGAGCTGCGGGGTAGGAGGATGGGGCAGGGAATGTGCAAAGCAAAACTTGAGGTGGATACTCAGTTGCCAATGCCGTAAAAGCTGTTGGCTCTGCTTGGAGGACAGCGGTCTGAACCATCCCAAAGTCACTCCTACCTGCTGATAACACTTTCTCCCAGCTCCTGCTCTCGGGCTGTGTTGCAATGTGGCTCCTGCACAGCCCTGCTCTCATCCACTTTGCTTGGAACAAAGGAGTCCTTGTGCTCCTCGAAGGGAGGACACCCTGCAGAATCCACCCTGGGGTGCTGCTGAACGCAGGGACACGATGCTTGCACCCTTAGAAAGAACAGGATGGGGTTGACGCCGCAAAAAATCTACTGCTGTGTTGGGAAGGACCAAATTGACCCCATTTGTCATCGATGGGAAACGTAGATTTCAACTCAACTTCTTGAATGGCTCATTGGGAAAAACTTTGTCCTCCTTGTGCCATAGCTTTTTTTCCACGTGTGGTTTCAGCCCCTTAAAACATCCCTTTGTTGCTTCAGCACCCAAATGCTCCATACTTAACTTTGCTGACACAAAGCCCAGTGCAAATAGTTGCTATTTTTTGTACATATGTTTTGATACTGTTTTATCCGATGCGTGCTGTCCTCTGGAATAAACAACTCAGAACCTTTGTTAAGAACAAGCTGCCTCGGTCGGTTCCTTGCTCTGGGTTTGGTTTTTCTCACTAGTTCCTATTTCTGCCATGAAAACACCACCATCTTCTCAAACAAATATCTACTGTGAATGTTGCACCAATGTCACCATTAGCAAATCACTGCTCATCACTGTTCCTACGTCCCCAGCACCAAGCACTCCTACATCACTCATCCATCATCCTGTTAACTGCCCTTCATCTGGTGAGCATGATACAAGTGACCATTCCCCCAAAAGGAAGAGTGAAACACGTTCTTATCACCCCTAATCTTCCTGCAATCCCACAGTTTAATCTCAGTCACCATGGCCTCCAAATTTTGGTCCTGAAGCACTGCCCAGAGCTCTGCTCCCAGGTTTGCTTTCTGCCCTAAGAGCCCAAAGCGATGCCAGGGAGATGCCCAAGTCTTGCAGTTGGGCTTTGTCCTTTCTTAGCACAAAGACAAACTCTAGGAATCATAGAACCATTAAGGTTGGAAAAGACCAGTATGGTCATCAGCTCCAACCATCAGCTCACCCCCTCCATGCCCATAGAACCACAGGATTGTGGTTGAAAAAGACCTCTAAGATCATCCCCAACCCCAACCCACCCCCACCATGCCCAATAACCACGTCCCCAAGTGCCACATCTCCACGTTTCCTGAACACCTCCAGGGACGGTGACTCCTGAACCTCCCCTGCCACAGCTTAAGGCCACTTACTTCTCATCCTATAGGGCTGTAATCTTTTGATGACCGAATAACCCAAGAGTATCCAAGTACCAACCCCAATGGGAACACCATGGCAGGTTTCCTGGTGACAACCAGCCCCTTGATTCATAGGGAAAAGGAAAATCCCACCCAGCCAATGGAAGCACAGGGTTTTAACCAGCCCTAACAAAAAGGAACTCCTGTTTGTGCGTGGCCAGAAACAGAAAGCATCATTTAACATCTGTCAATTAGCCTCACGCTCCGCCGCGAACGCATCCATCAAGATTAAACTCTGCCTAATGCTGACATAACTTTTTAACTCACCTGTGCCAAATCATTTATTAAAGCTTAAAAAAAAGCACACACACACACAAAAAACACAGAAAATAGGGTTGCCTTTGGATAATGTAACTGCTGACTAACATTTGCATGCAATAAACCACATACTTGGCAAGAATGCGTGGGATTGAGGCCAACAACAACCTTAGTCTTGACCTATGCAACGTTTGCAAAGCAGAGCAGTGGGAATGGTTCCACTGCAAGGAGCTGTGAGCAGGGGATGCAGAATGCAAGGATGCCCAAGTGTTATCAGAGCAGCATTCCCCCAGTCTTGGTACCCAGTTATGAGGAAGGTGCTTCAGAGGTGAAAACAGCAGATCTTCTGTGGAGTGTGGATGCTCCCCGAGGAGAGAGGTGAGCAAATCCACAAAGCACCAGGATTTAGAGCTCTTCAAAACCCTTGAGGATATTCAATATTTACTATTCTTATGCTGGATGCTCTTGTCATCCAAAGAAACACTTAATCTCCTTCTAATCCCACTCTGCAGTAAGGATGTCTCGCGGCAGGCACTGCACAGCCCACACTCAGAGCTGCCCCAAGGCAGCCCCAGGGTGCCATCACTGCCACCACAACGTGGGACGCGCTGGTTCTGCCTGCCCTGGGGAAATGAGAACTGCTAATCACTGCGACATGTGAGTTTTGGCTGTAGCAATGGGATTTCAGCTCACCCAGAGGGACGCTCCATGCACGGTCTGTGTGGTCCAGGCACCTCGCAGGGATCCAGGTGAGTGATGGAGGCATAGGAAGAGTTGAGTGGATTTTCACCACAGTGAAGAACAGAGAAGGAGAGAAAATGAAAACAAACACCTGTGGTTTTTTCTACTTTTATAGAGCCCTTTGGGATGTGGAAGAACACAGCTCTCCAGATTGGCTCCCATGGCATTCCTGTGCGAATCTCCTTCATTGTCTTCCACAAAAAGGCATCCAAGGCACATTCCTCCTTTCTTCTGTTATGGACTGAACACGAATGGGCTACACTTGAGTTGGAAAGCTCCAGATTTGGAGGAAAAGTGAAAAGAAAAAGGGCTTCAGAGCCATATACTTGGAGTCAGAGCTCTGGCTTTGTTGTGTTATCCCAAAAAGAAGACAGTGGGGGCTAAGGGGGCACCATGTCAGTTCTCTATGGCCCCACCTGGACATCCAAACCACTATAGCACCCAAAATCCCTCAGAGGGCATCTAGGCACTTCATTCAAAAACATGTTCCAAAGCCATCATGTCTCTCTATGCAGAAATCACAGCCTAACAGTAATGAGGGCTGATAAGGGGGGTAATGCTCATGCTGCTGCAGTGGCTGCTTTGGCTCAGTTCTATTCCCACTTTTTCCTTTTCCATTGCCGTGATCTGGGGTCCAAAGAGCCAGCACCACACACGGGCTCCCCACCAACTCCCTGTGCTCACAGCTTTTTGCAGCAAGCAGCTTGGAGGAAAAGCAGATTATTTCTCAGCCCCAGGCAGTGCAACCTCTGAGGGCTCAGTCAGCCCGTTTTCCCTGGGAATGAGCACAAAGCATGGCTAGAAGCAAGGAAACGTGCTGCTCTGGAGTTTCCTGTGGTACTTTCCCACCCATTGGCAGGTGAACACAAAAGGGTCCTCCTTGTGCCGTGGCGGAAAGCAGAGGGATTAGGGCAAGCCTGTTTGCAAACAGAGCCTGGGTGGGGGCAGCCAGGGCTGCAGGGTGCTGTGTTGGAGATGTGTGGGGTTTGCACAGGGCAGAACTGCTCTCAGGTCCACCCAGCACAGCTTCCTCTGCGGGAGGATGTCCGAAAGCTTTGCAAACACTGCGGTGCCAGCAACAGGTTTTGCAATCAAACGTGTTTTCTAAGCATTGGGTCTGAAGCGAGCAGAGCATGAGCTCCATTTATACCAACCTGGTATTATGAATCCCATATCTGGCTGCTGGGTATTGGCATAGATGAGAAACGTAGAATCATAAAGGTTGGACAAGACCACCAAGGCCATCATCTCCAACCATCAAGCCACCTCCACCACGTCCGTAGTGTCACAGAGTCATTAAGGTTGGAAAAGACCCCCGAGGTCACCAAGTCCAACCCCAACCCAACCCACCATGCCCACAGACCGCGTCCCTCGGTGCCACATCTTCACAGTTCTTGAGCAGCTCCAGTGACAGCGACTCCATCACTTCCCTGAGCAGCCTGTTGAATTCATTACCACTCTTTCAGAGAAGAAATTTCCCCTAATATCCAATCTAAACCTTCCCTGGCACAACTTAGAGCCATTACCTCTTGTCCTATGACTAATGATGCTGATGATGACATGTCATTAATGATGCAAATATAAGGAGGTACCAAATCCAGCACGATTCAGATACTTTCCCACCTCAGCCCAAGACCAGTCACTCAATAAGCTTAATTATACATGGAGCTGACAATGGTCACCTTTGCAGCCAACAGCAATGCTTCTCAGACCCAGAGCTGAAGCCTAAAGCCACAACCTCACCCCCATCAGCACAGGCAAGAGCTGGGGAGCCTTTCTGAAGCCTTTGGAAGATGCAGCTCAACCCAAAGTGCTCTAGGGCACATGGGCCATGGTGGCCACTGCAGACCTCCATCTTTTGGGGAGTTCAGTTTCCTACAGGCAAAAAAATAAAAAGATTTTGCTGTGCAAATTGTAACACATCCAAAAGACAATGGCAAAAACCTGAATTCTTGCCCTCCATCAAAACGACTCATGTTTGAAATCTCTCTCCATCGCTAAGAGAAGCAAAGCCAGGATTCTGCACTGGGAGTGCACATGGATGGTGGATGACCTGCCAAAATGGCTCAGTATTTGGGGGCTGAAATTAATTCTCACCTCCATATCCACCTGCAACCAGGGCTCAGCAGTGCTCTACAGCAGCTTCACACCTGTTGAGCCCAGCAGAAAACACTTTCAAACGGATCCCCTTGGCTTTGAAAGGAGTCAAGCCTGGCGAATAAATACAAATGTTTTTATTCCTTTTGTGCACAAAGTAAGATAGCAGGGGAAGGTGTGGCCGGAAAACCTTTCACTCCGTGTGCTGCATCTTGTCATCCAAGGTAAACACGCAGCTTAATGAGATTTCAAGAGGGAAAAGGTGAGATATTTGCCTTTATGTTCATTACCCTTTAGAGCAGGAACAATATTTGATGAGAAACAAAGAATTGGGCAAACGAGATGATAATCGCACGCGGTGAACAAACAGAGCCCAGATCCTGGATTAATCAAATGACTTCAGTGGGAACCCCAAAGGCTTTGGTGGTGCAGCATGGCACAAAGCACTGCAGCCCATGGGGGCACGGCCATCACCACCATCCAAAACATCACAGTGTGCATTTATCTCCTTGTCTGCTCATCTCACACACCTACAGACCCCAAGGAAAGACATCAGCAGTTTGGGAGTTGATAGAATGCAGACTGGATAAGAGGAAGGGGTTTATTTATTGGTGCCCACTCAATGCTTCTACATAATGAAAGAATGGAGCAAAGCAGATATCCACCATCCCACAGCCCCTTGCTGCAGGAAATCCTACAAGTTAAAGGGCTTGCTGCAGCCTATTGGATAAATAACAGGTATTACAAAAGTACCCTCAAAGGATATTTACACAATAATCTGTACTGGTTCCAAAGAAACCATTAGTGTCAATTAGAGAAACAAATCCTCTCTGGAACATGCAACTTTTCACAGAAAAATGAAAGCTTTGTCTCACTAATGACCCATCATGCCTTCAGCCATGCTTGAGCACTTTGGGGTTGAAGACAGACTTCCTCCATGCAGTGGAATCAGATGATAAAAATCACAGGGCCTTCCTTGCAGCTGCAAGAGAAAACTGAGATCTGTTACCAGCTCCATAGCATCCCCACACCTTTCTGAATCATTACATATATATGTATATATATATAACTTTTTGCTCAATATCCACCAACTCAAACTCAACATCCACCATCACCAGCCCTTCCAAACCCAGACCTCACCTCTCAGCACTGCACTACAATGGGGAAAGGGGATTCAGTATTGTCCCTACAACACAGATAGAAACATAAAGGAGTCCAAAACATCTTGCAGGGCTTCAATAGCACTTTATCTTTCATCTTGTCTCATGAGCACATCTCCACCCTGGGACACTGATGGGCAGCTGCACCTCCTTTGTTTGCACTGAAGATTAAAAAATAAAAATGCAAGCTGCCCTCCCATGTCTGAAAAACAGCAGGCAATGCCAAAGCCATGGTTTGAAGACACAGGGAGATCCCTACAGCCCGACATCAGCATCTTGGGGAGAGGCACAGACACGGCAATGGATCATGGAGGCTGTACCAAGGAATTCGTTGTCTCCACTTTCTTGAGGGAAGAACTGCCCTGCAAATTACACATTCCCCATTGAAATGGATGTTACCTTCAACCCAGCAGCACACCCAGTGCTTCTACCCCACCTGTTTTCCTTGCACGTGGGAAAAGCTGCTCTGCTTTGCTGCCCAGCAGCCAGAATGTGCATCTTCACTCTGCAGATCTCAGCAGCAGAAGGAAACCCATTCCCAAATCAGCTCCCAGAGGAGCCCACAACACACACACAGGCCAAAACTACTGTGAGACAAAACAAATAAATGAATAACAGCATTTGCTTCCTTGAGAGCGGTAGCGAAAAGCTTCACACCACGGGACACCACTAGAAGGCACCAGTTCCCCAGCACACAGCCAAGAACAACCACGAGCCCCGAGCCAAGAAGACAAAAACCAGCATTTATGTATGTTTTATTATTTCCTTGAGTTCCAGTGACACAACTGTAGCAGCATCTCACAGACGAACTCCTGCAATGTTAAATATGCATCAAGAGAACACATTAAATTCCGAGGCAGGCAAAAAAAAAGAACAAAACAACAACAAAACTGCAGACAAAGTTACTCATCCTCCCTTAAATATATGTGCGTTTGGTGCAGATAAAGCAGCAGTACACGATTCACATACCAGGTTAAAATAAAAGTTCAGACTCGCAGCAAAACTTTCAAACAACACAAGGAGAGGTGAAGAACTTTGGTGGTGAGGCTTTAATGCAGGGATCCAGCAGGAAACCCGTTCAATTTCTGCAATTTTTAGACCAGTTGGGCACAGCTGTTCCATTTCCAACTGGTTTTACCCAATAGCCAAGGTGATCTGCAGAGATCTATGAACATCCAACTGCTCCTTGCTCTCAGCAAGCTCCCAACGCAACCTGGTTGCTCAGCAATTGGGAGGGAACCAGAAAAGCACGCATTTTTCTGGACAGTGGCAGAGATGGGGAGCTCATTTTGGGATGCTCAGCACACAACCAATGTAACGAGCTCAGCCTCTGTGCCCTGACCCACAACTCCCTCCAAGTGCAGAAAAGACACAGTGATGTAAAGCAAAGCAGAGGAAGAGGACGATGCATCAAGGACTGTGGGCTGAGCCACCTAAAGCTGCACCAAAAGAGCTGTTAACTTCCACCTTATGCCACAATTAGCAATAAAATGACCCAAGATTTTCATCCACTCCTCTCCAATAGACAACGTTTGTGCAGTTCTGGTTCCTGTTAGTGACTCTCCGGTTTCTAAAGTCAACAGAAATAGAAATAAAAAAGACATCCAAACCCAATAGCTGGCTGGAGCATCTCCAGCCTGGAGGACCCCGGTGTGCAAGAGAGCTGGGGACTTTCTCCAGCCAAAACTCTGCAAATTGAGGTTAAGCTTTGCACTTTAAGACAAAGGGTGCATTCAACACAGTGATTTGCTCAGCTTAAGTGACAAAAAGGCATCGAGGACCTCCTTGCATCGTTGGCACAGAGGTAACTGTGATTACACAAGGCACAGGCAGCACCGCCCATGGAGATGCACATCAATGCAGCTTCTCCAAATAATGGAGAGGAAGGTTTGGCTCTGCTTTGTGTCATCCCGGCTGACGGGGATGCTTGCCAACCCAAACGTGTCAAAAACAAGCTGGGAATACATCCGTGGCAGAGCAGAAGCTGCCACTGGCACAGCGGTGAGGGGATGGGACCAGCCCCAATCATCAGCTGCTGCCAGCAAGGTGAGCTCCACGTACGATCAAGATTTCCCCAGGTGCAAATCAAGATCAGCCGAGTGGTGTCCTGCAATCCCCCAAATTGATCAAATTTGTCATCGGCTGCTGATGACACAAAGAAACAGGTTGAGACATCCAAAAAAACCACACCGAGTTGAGAGAAGCCAACAAACTGGCGTAGATCTGCCCTCTCAAAGTGGGAAAGAGGGATTTTGGAGCTCTCCACCCTCACACAAAGGCCATATTCCAAAAATGAGCATTTCTGCAAAGGATGTGATGGAAAGAGCCATTCCCAGCAGGAGCAATAAGGTGGATCCCCTTCAGAGCAGGCACAACGCTGCTGAACACAAATCCCAGCATTTTGCAGCAGCAAACCCAAACCCTCCCTCCTGCGAGCGGAATCAGGGCTTCAGTGAAAAAATACAAATAAGTTAAGGGAGGACCAAAGCCATTTCCAGCTATCACACACCATAAAAATGTACCTTTAGAAAAGTGTTTGAAAAATACTCTCCTCTTGAATTCTACATCTTTAAGAGTCTCCTTGTAAAAAAATTGGCTTTTTTTCCACCCCAGGTATTTTGGGGTGCCTCTCCTGGTGTCCTTCAGTCTGTCACAGGGGTGTCCCCATTCCTTCTCCCCCAGCCCCTAGAAAGTCTCCCCAGTCCCTGGACACTCACACAATACCACTGCCTGGGGACTAAATGCTGTGTAATTAAAGCCAATCAGGCTATAAAAATAAATGCTTTCATGTCTTCCTTGCACGTGAGGGAAGAATTTAGCCCTTTTAAAGCAGCTCAGCATCTAGCTGTAATTGTATTAAACAAAAAAAAAACAACAACCAAATACCTATATAGAAAAATAAAGGATAAACATTATCCAACTATTCAATATTTTATATAAAAGTTCTATGATAGGGTATTCTGCTGTAAAAACAAAACAAAAACAGCCTAGGTTGTATAACCCAGGATTTCTGGTGAGGAGTAAACTACAACTTCAAGCTTAAAGAAAAAAAATATATATATATCAATTATTTCGGCTCTCCAAAATAAAGTTATTAAATATATATATTATTATAAGTATTTCATAAACTATTGTTTAAGCGACGAGGGGAACACGTGGCTGAGGACCACAGGAAAGCGGCATCAGATGCGACCCCCCTCATCCCCCCCAGGACCTGGCGTGTTCCTGGCACAAATAGAGGGCATATCATTCCGTCCTTCAAAGGGATGTTCCCTTTTCCAGCTTGTGCTTTGTGAGGAAGTACTTAAAGAACTCATACACCGACCACGCGATGGCCGTTGAAGGGATCTGGTAGATGACACGTGCCTGCACCCCTCGGAAATACCCCGCGATGCCCCCCAGCTGATAGACAGTCCTAAAGGCATTGGCCATGCCTGAGAGGTGCCCAGTGATGTTAAGTGAACTCAACGCTTTGTTCTCTTGGGTGTTGAGCAAGGTCTTGCAGACGTCCAACGGGGTGGTGGCGGCAGCAGCCACGGCTCCGGCTACGGCCCCCGAACAGACGTGGGACAGCGGGTGGTATTCCCTACGTGGGTTCACCCTCTCCTGCATGAACTCGTAGGTGATGAAGTGGATGGCCTGGAAGGGGATGTTCATGGTGAGCTGGGTGGTGTAGCTGCGGTAGAAGGCACCAAAGCCTTCGGTTTTCTGCACTGTCCTCACGCACTGCCAGACGGATTTGTAGGGGGAGTTGAACATCTGCATCCGCTGCTTCACCACTGCTCCAGGGAACATCCAACGTGGCACCAAAGGAATAAAGATTAATTAGATGAGGGCCTTGCTAACGGGCATCCCGACACCCAGTCCAAGCGCTCCTCCAAGCAGACCCAGCGACCCCTTCTAAACCCACAAAGAAGCATTCCTGCAGTGATCCACTCCATATATGCAAACTTTGAGCTCAAGGATCCACGCACCCTCTGCATCCCCTGCCCTAAAACCCAGAAAGCATGGGAAGGGATCAGTTCAGCCCTGGTTTGGTAGCTCTACACGTTCATGGATCAACGCGTTACTCAGCCATCAACAAGGAGACCTCATGTCAGGCTAAAATGGAATTTGGACAGATGGATAAGGCAATAGAGCTCATTTGTGGCAACATATATCTTCAGTTAAAGGTTATTTATTCTGATTAAAAAGAATTTTAAGCATTAAAAACAGTTTTTCTGAAGTTTCTCACTGCTTTTCATCCAGCTCAGGAGCTGAGTACAGTAACACCCAACAGCAGTCCAGCCAATTGATTTTAGATGCATTCTACTGTTGGTTCTCCTATCATCAGACATCCCCCAGGAAGGCAGAGCAGCTGATCAAAGTCCACCATCACCTGGTAGAACCCTACTGCTGCTCTACTGGTTGGGCAGCATGACCAGCTCTGCTTGCCCAGAGCTTTTGAAAAACCACAGCCACTACAAGCAAAGTTTATGGGCAGAGCGTGGTGTGACTCAGGCTCCAGCAATTAAAGCAGCCAGGCAGTCCTGGGCAGGATTTCTGCCTTTCAGAACATAGGCAGCATCCCCCAGCAAAGGGCTGGGGTGGCCCTGAGGCTGCTCAGGCTCTCTGTGCAGGTCACTGTTACCTTCAGCTGGATTCATCACTGCGTCATGGAGCAACGTGGCCACGCTCCCAGCTATACCTGCAAGACAAAAGCATCCTTCAGCAATCCAGGGAGCACAGAGTCACCTGTAACACAGCACCCAGTAACACAATGGGTTACCAGTATGGAAAAACCCAAGCAGGGCAGCCCAACACAAACCAGCTCCGACCGCGTCACGTTGGCTTCTCCCAGCAACTCACAGGGCTTTGCCTACACAAGACTTCGCCAGCTGTACTCAGCCTACACCGGACTGAAGAATGAGCAATGGTTAGAACTGGCTCACTGCATCTTTAATTAGGCATTTTCAGCCATTTAAGCACTAATTGCACAGATTCTGCAAACATCTAGCCAGCCATTAACGACTCTGCAGGACGGCCTCGAGCCACACCTTCCCCTTTGAAGTTCCCGTTGACTTTCAGTCATTTTTTACTAAAGCAGAGCTCAGCTTTCCCATGGGTACCAAAAGCCTGTAGCTACTTGAAGGGCAGGCACAGGAAAGCAGCAAGGAAAAAGGATATTCTGCTCTTCATTGGGTCAAATCACGTGGGCATGGCCACATATTGCTGCCATCACCTCATGGCAACTCAAATAATGGCAAATAATTTTATGCGTGTCGATGCAGCGCCTAAACAGTCCTGTGAACAGCAAAAAATATGCAGCCACGCTTCCAGCTTCCATAAAGGAATTTGAGGATTTGTTTCAAGACTGTGAAGAAAAATTCAATGTTTGCAACTCCATTTTCATGCGACATAAATGCATTTTTTCAACTGGAATACAGAGCTGCAATCAGGTATTCAGCTCAAAAATCTCATTATGTCTCTTTATCAGACTTCTATAAGAAAAACATCCCTCACCACACAGTCTGCCTTATTCATGTCATCACTTTTGGCAGCACGTACATTTGTGAGTAACTGTCAACAATGAGGCACAGGAAGAGCAAAATTAGATCAAAAATCTCTAATGAACCTCTTGAGACCTTACTAAGAACTGAAATTTCTTCCATCAAACCAGAGATTGGTGCATCAGTCTCACAAAAACAACATCCAAAATCCTGTTGGTTTTATGGTTTCATTGAGGTTTTTTTTTTCACTGTCTTAATAAAAAAATTAAAAATTAAATTTTGTTGCTTAAATACATTACATATTTTAATGAGGGCTGCTCCAAAAGTAACGCCTCCTCTCTGATGGTGTTGGCTTGCAATGTCAGAGGTGGATGTTGGTGGTATGGCTCTAGAGATTGAACTTCTGATACCCCATTATATTTTATTGCTGTGTGACAACACAGCACCTGACACAGAAAAGCACGTGGAACAAATGAGTGGGGGGAAAAAAATGGCACCAACTGACATTCATTGATGCTACAAAGGCCAAACAGGGGCGTGATGCAGGGAGGGGTGGGTGGGCCATTGCAGCCACAGGGGGGGCAGCTCTGCTGGTGCAGGCTTTGATTAGCACGGCTAATTAGCATGGCTTGTTCATTGCTGGAGAAAACACACAGCTGATAGTGCTGACTGAACTGAAAACTAGCATTTTGTAGCTAAGAATTTGCTCTATCAAGCAGAGTTATTGCACTCACTGTAGATGTTGTAGTTTCCATGGGAATAAATGGAAGGCGTTACATTCAGAGCAACCTACATATATGCAGCCCAAGATCATTCCTCTTCACTCAATGTGGCCCAGGCAAGCCAACAGGCTGGATGCTTGTGAGATAACAGCATCTTCTGCACCACCTCTTCAATGTGTCAGGATGCCTCATTGGATGCTGCCTGTCACTACACCTCTGTGTCACGTAATCAGAGCAAAAACCCCCAATTATTTATTGTGTGAGCCCACCCAGCTCTCACTGCTTGGTGCAAAGCAAACAAGAGGAAGGTTTATCACAGGACTTTTTAATGCAATAAAATAGATGTTAAAATACCATTGGCCAAGTGGCTGTTTCCTCCATGCTGAATGGTATCACTGAGAGACTTTTTCATTTTTTCATAGCAAGCAAAGTACATGGCGTGGGCAGGGCCAGCCCCCAGCATGGTGACGTTGATCCCACGTAAAGGCCTCCAGAAGCCTTCAGTCAGGACCATCTTCTTCAGGGCTTCATACACACTCCGGTACTGGGCCTTGGGGTCGGGCTGCAGGCTCTGCATCCGTGTCTGCAAGAAAGCACACAGGAAAGAGAGGCTTCAGTCATGTATGTAAGACTTCCAGGATTCACACCCATATGGGCCCCACTGACCCAAACAGATTACAGAGTCGAGCTCCTGGCTCCACACAGGAGCACCCTAAAATCCTTTGCCTTCTTTTGCTGAGCCCACTTTGCCCAGAGCCCCCCGAGCGCCCACAGAACCCCAATGCACCCACGTCCCATTTATTCACACTTCTGCCAGAACAACCCCACAAAGTCCACGCTTCCATTGCAACACCAACACGTCAGAATTCTGCTGGTGGATGTGCAACCTCTGCTCTTGTTTATGCACAGGGAATTAAGTGCAATTGTTCAAAAGACAAAGGTGAAGAAACACAGCCAGGGTTCTAATTGCCTCCTGCTTGCAACACTCTGTCTCTGCCCCAGCGTGTTCCTCCTGCAATTGCTCACTGCTTTGATGCCCACATGGAGCTATAGGGCACATGACTGGGAAATGGGTTTCCTTGAAGGGCACAAAGATGAGTCCCTGTCCATATCAGGTGCGTGAAGCCCAATCTGACCCCTGGAGGACCCAAGGATGGCTGCTGGAGATCACCTGCCCTCTGGTCATCCACCAGCTCCATGGTTTTGGTGTTACCTGCATCCTTCCTCAAAAATCCCTGGGGAGTTTTTCTTCCTCTTAATTGCTTTCCAAAGTTTCCCAAGAGGCCGGCAGCTTTCAAGGGACACCTTCAAGCTTCAGAGCAAAGTTTCACCCCCAGATGCATTGCACTGTGCTGAACTCAGTTCATCCGTTTAGGGTCAGAGCAGTTCATGAATGAGGTGATAAGCAGCAGATAAGGGAGCAGGCAGCCCTGAAGGTCAGGTCTGCTGCTACAGGCTCAGCATTGCAAACAGTGCTTTGCTTCTGTACCAAGTTTAAGCCCAGAAATGCATTGCACCAACTTTACACCTTGACCCATTTTGCTGAGGGGTGAAAATCAGCCCTTTTCTACTCAGCTTTTGATATTGCAATAGCAGCGCAGCAAGTGGGGCTGCAGCACTGCAAGTAATCCCTCCAGGAAATCCCTGGTTTAATATCTTTGGCTCTGCAGAAGTGCAATAGTGATGCAAACTGCAGCCCCAGAAGGAAGGATCCCCCACATCCCTCTGTGCTTCTGCACAAGGACTCATCAGTTCACTTCTGCAATTAACCAGCAGCAATCCCAGGGCTGCGCTTCGAGGTGAGAACACACCAAATCCACGTGCTGCTGATTTGGACCTTGGATTCCTTTGGTTGCCTGAAAATTCAAAGGCATTTCCACGGCCACTGCTCTGAGATCAAGGGATCGGGGCTGAACTGCAGACTTTAACCCAGAATCATAAGCCAAACTGTTAATGAGAGCAGTAAAGCAGTGTGTGAGTAACAACCTACTGCATTTGTAGTAGCTGTTCTAGAAAATGCACAAGAATTGCATTTGCAAAGTGATGCGAGTGAGCAGCTAGGAGAACTGCAGATTGTAAGCATCTGGGGTCACGAATGCAACTGAAAGAACTCTTCCTTTTTGCACCACATATTGCCTTTCCCCAAAAATACACCACCTCAATATGCAAAAGTTGTGGTCCCGTTGCACAGACGCCTGCAGCTGAGAATGCATGAGGTGAACACAGAGCTGCACAGCTGCAGCAAAACATGCCCTGTGTTTGGAGAAAGTTCACAGGCTGCTTAGCATGGAGGAGCTGTGCTGAGGAATGGAGTTTCGCTGCCTCGAGCAAAGCTTCCTGGTATAGAGCACATGGCAACGCTGGAAACAAACCTAAAAAGCACAGTTTTCCTCTAAAAGAAACAACAGCTCTGAATCTCGCAATGTGCTTAAAAAAATAGATGCAGAGCAGCTTGCATCCTTTGCTTTGCATGCACGAGGTCCCATGCTGCTGTCACCATGACTCAGCAGCACCCACCAGCTGCAGCAGGGATTGTGCACTGCTGCAGACTCAAAGCTCCACCCTCACATTGCAAAACTGAGCCTGATTCCAGCTCAGTGCATTGCTGGGATGCATTCAAAACCAGTGCAATTGCAGCATGCATCTGGAGCCGGAGCATCAGAGATGTCTGGGAGCATGCAGTGCCATAGAGCAAGCAACATGCAACACTGCAGCACCTCGAGCACCTCCACATTCCTGCCGGGCATCCACCTGCTTTCACATGGCAAAATGCATGCACACCCCTTAGTATTCCCTAAGCACCCAGCTGCACGCCAGCCCCATGCAGCTGGATCAATTTATCGCAGCAGCACAGCATCAGTGCTGCACCTTTAAAGGCTGCAAACAGTTGATTTGCTGCACAGCCCTTCCAACACTTATCTGCAGCCTGCAAGCTCCTCCAGGAGTTCACACCCCTGTTGTTAAACAGCCCAGAAATGCTCCAGTAATCCTGTTGCGTAAGGCAGCAAGCATCCGGGCAGCCTTACCTGCAGCACGGGCACCAGAAGCAAAAGCAAAAGTCCCAGCTCTGGATTCATGGCATCCCTGTGGAGCAGCAGTGCCCACCACTACCCATGCATCGCACAGCACCGTGCAGGATCCCCTAAAGAAGGGAGTCCAGTGCTTGAGGACATAACCCTTACCGCATCCCAAAAGATGTACGGCCATCTAAGCATGATGAAAAGAGGCTGAAAACACCCGAAAAGCTCTGAAATGTTCCTTCCAAGGCAGCACTAGCACAGAGTCAGTGCTGCTGCTGCTCTCTTTGCACAAAGTTCAGCACAGAAAGAGGCAGACACTTCCCAGACGTTTCTCAGCTGGCACAAGCCATGGGGCGAGGACGGATTTCTGTCCAGAAGCGTTCTGCTAACAAGAGCCAGCTCTCCAGTTTTGTATTTCTTTGCAAAGCATCACCGATTTGATGGACAACTGCACAAACCAGCTGGCATCCCCTGTCACCATGCAGCTCCCAGTCACCCATTCTGTTTTGCAGCAGCTCCCAGCAAGTGCCCAGTCCCCATGTGTGGCTGCAAAGTGACCATGGGTGGGGTGACAGGTTGGTTGGGGCTGGCAGCACCCACACCATCCCCTAACAGGACAAACTGCTCTTTGTGGCCATGCACTGATACCCACAGGTTCACCACCAAACCCAAACATCCCAAACCTGCTCTCACAGGAGCACTGCCCTCCGTCCTATTCAGGTGCATGCTTTCTGGAGAAGAGCTGCAAAGCAGCCAAGCCCCCAAACTGCTCCATCCCTACAACAAACCCCATTCACCCTCCTGCCCTGCAGACAGACTGCATGCCCCTGGCTCCTTGCTGCAATTCGCTCTTCCTGCACCATGAGAAAGAAAATAATGCAAAGGAACAGACACCAAACAACTCCCAATAACCACAGGTCTCCAACTTTCAGCTGGCAGAGCACGACCAGTACTGCATCTCCCTCCCAAAACAAACAGCCACAGTGCTGGGAATGCCTCACACAGTGCCAAAGCACATAGAGCAGCAGAGCTGTGGGTCACACACAATGATCCTGGCTGTACAGGGACACCTGCACACAGCTCCATCGCCCTGGGGATCTCCCATGGGCAGGCTGCAACCCCACAGCCCCCCAGAGGGGTAGCAGCATCACAGATGCATGTCGTGTTCAGGAATGGTGCAAGTGACTGAAACAAACAGTTCTCCCAAATTGTATCTTTTCCTTTTCTCTTTGAGAGGAAACAAGTTGCTGGGGCCAAAACATTTCCTCCTGGAGGCCATTGAACAGCTCAGGTGCTCCAGACCCCACTTTGTGCAGCATCCATGGGCTCTGCTTGGCCGTGCCCTGATCCCAGCAATATCACCTGGAGCAGGGAAAGCACATTTCCTTACTGGAAGAAAAGGAAAGATGTTGAGAGAATGAAAGACGTTGATGGTAATGAGCTTAATTAGGCTCAGTTCCTTACAGAGTGCAAAGATCCTACAGGGACCTGCAGGCAGCAGCTCCCTCCAGCTCCAAGGCACACAGGTTGCTGGGGAAAAAAAAAGTGCTTTGCAGCAAACCAGCAGCACCTCCGTATTTACACCATGCACGGTTTGCTAAGCTACAAGAGGAGAAAGCTTGCAGGGAGGAGGAGCAGAACTCCTGCAATTTCCCTGATGGCATCTTGCTCTGAGTTCATGCACGAGGACTTTGCTTTGCTACGCCAGGGCTGGACACAGAGCAGCACAGCATGCACCTTTGCACTGTGGTTGCGTAAAGCCGGCGGGCACAGCGTGCTGTGGCTGCCCAGGAGGGCTCTGTGCAGCTCCCATGTCAGAACAGGAAGAGATGACAGCACAGTGCAGCCTGGCAGCGCACCCTGGGGCTGTGTGTGCTCACAACCTAACACAGCTCTGTTCCCCCAAGCAAACTTCCCCCCTTGCTCTCTAAGCCCCCCTCCTCGCACACCACAACCCCCCAGCACTTCATGCATGCAGCCCCACACCCTGTGCATGCAATCCCCCCCCACACACACCCCAAGAATGCACCTCCATCCCTCATCCACGTATCCTCCTTGCACTGCCTACAAGCTCCTCTTCCCCATGCACGTCCACTCCACGCATTCCAGGAATGCAATCCTCCAGACCCCATACAGGACCCTCCACTGCCCTCCCTGCATGCAACTGCCCCAGGACCCCCGCAGCCTATGCATGGATCCCTTTTGCAGCTCTGTGCCCCATCAACACACCCTGCACCCCAGCTCTCCGTGCACACACCCCCTCTGCACACCCATACCCCTCACACACCCCCTTTGCACGTCCATGCCCTTCACACGAACCCACTTTCACAACTCCATACCCCACGAGCAAACCCTGCACCGCTACACTCCCCCCCCGTGCATCCCCAGCATCACGGAGAGCCCAGTCCCAGGTCACCCCCTCGCTCTCCCCAGCCCACGCACCTTCACGGAATCCACCGGGTACATCACGCTGTGTTCCATGATCCCCGCCACCGCCCCGGCCAACATGTGAGTGCCAAGCGAGGCTCCGCTGGGCAGACTCTCGTAATCCTCACCCTCCATCGGGGGGGTCACAGAAGGGGCAGGGATCGGCCCTGGGGGCCCAGGCCCCGGTGGGGCCGCCGTGCTGCCCCCTACGGAGCAGCTCAGCTCCATTCGCTGGGAGCTGAGCAGAGATCGGGAACGGGAAAAGGGATTCCCGGAACGCGGGGGGGGCCGGGACTGGGGGGGGGCGGGGGGGCGCGGCACGGGGAGCGCGCGCCTCCCGTTCCCTGCTTTAAAGCCGCGCCCGCGCCCCGCCCCGGGCCTCCCAGCGGCGGCCAATAGAAATGCTTCTCCGTCTCCCGCCTCTTCCCATTGGGTAGAGAGAACAGGCTGGCTCCCGCTTGTGACGTCACAGAGAGGCCAGCCCGGAAGATTGACAGGGCAACGGGCGAATGGGGAGGAGGGCTGGGATGAGAATGGTTGTTAAGGGGTGAAAGGGGCGGGACCGCGGGCGGAATGCGGCGCGCCTCCCGCGTGCCAGCGCGCGGTTTCGGGAGAAGCGGCGCGTTAAGGGGCGGAGAGGAGGGAGCGGGCCGAGCGCCTGCCGTCAGTTGGCTTTATTTTATTTCTTATTTTAATTTTAATTTTGAAGCTTATGGGGCTGCTGAGAGTAAAGCAGCCCTTGGCATGCGTGTGCTGCACTGTCCTGTACAGCCCCCTAAAATAGGCAAAGCCACGGGCACGGCTGGAACAGGCAGCCCTGCGCTGCTGCTCCTCCATCCCTCTTGCTTTCCAGCGCAGATCGCATCTCACGTGGGTGCCCTCAGCATCACCCCGTCTGCAGGGCAAGGCGCGGCCGTAAATCAAGGCTGGGCTCCAGAACTTCCTTCTTGTAATGCAGCCTCGTGCAGGGAAAGGGCCGAGTTCGAGCTCGGCAGCAGCACTTCCTAGCACTGCTGCACGTGGTTTGTGGAGGTTTCCTGCTCTGTAAGCAACAGGTCCACTGTTCCCAATGCGTTGAGGAGACGTCGTCGTGTTGTCATTGACCATAACCAGCCCTTTCCCCTACGGCCCTCCCTCTTGCTGCCTGATAAGAAATTGGATGAATCAAAGTGACGTGCAGAGCTGTTTCCAGGTTATAGTTTAATCTCAAGCAGCTTTGTTGCAAGGAATCTTCCTCAGCAGCTCTGCACAAGTGGGTGGTGCAGCAGAGATGCCAGCATGATGATGCACAGGGATTTTTTCCCCGCTGTGCAGAAGAGCTGGAATTATTCCCGCTTTGTGAAATTGTTTCCACACCAGCATGGCGCATCGGAGCCATCCATCAACAACATGAACTCAACTCAGTGTACCTACAGACCCTCCTCCATTTGCGACAGCTCAGCCTCGAGCAATGGCTTTTGGCCCCAGGTTCCATCAGCATGGATGGAGCAGAGGGCGAAGCTTCCCGTGCTGCTGAAAACCCGGCTTGGTTGCAGGTTTGCTCATCCACATGGGTCACTGCAGAATGCACAGCTGCAATCTGCACGCACGTTGCATCACACAGGGTGATTCAGACCCATAAGGCTCAAGTTCTTCCTGCTGACCTCCACTATGGGGCCTCTGCACCCTGCCACAGCTATGAAACAGCATAAGGTGAGAAATAAATGGCCCTCCCAGTGTGACATTCTGCTCCCAGCGCAGTGCAGGACCCTCCCCAGCCCATCAGAGCGTTTATCTGGGCTGGAGCTTCAGGACAGAGCAGATGTACCCATGCAGATAAGGCAGGAGTGTCCCATCTGTGGGCAGGCACCTTCTGGGAACCTGAAATTGGGGTTTATCTACCAGATCCAGTGAGATACGTAATTTTTTAAATTATTATTAATTTTTTGGGGCGTTTTCCCAATTTCCACCGTGGGTTCGGTGTGGGCTGAAGGGTGGGCAGGGAACACCTGGTGCAGAGAGTTGCCTTCCAGCAGCACGTTGCAGGACACTTTATTAATTGGGGTGATGAACAGCAGGTAATTGGCCTTCTAATTGCAGCCAGGAAAAGGCACCTTGTAGCAGTGCAGTGCAAAGAAAAGGGATCTAAATAAATGTACCTCATTTGCACTCCTTTTTGCAGTGCAATCAGGTCGAGCTTCGTGTCCAACACCAAGAAACCCCCACGGCATTTTGGGCAGGCATTGCCATTCCCCATCCTGCACGCTGCGGATGCAGAGCCAACAGGAATTGTCAGTTCCCCACCACAGCTGCATTGCCATCAGCCCATCATTCCCACCCCTGCTCCTCCTAAAAAGATGCAAAACCTACAAAGAGGTTTTAAGCAGTGAGTCTGCAGCAACCTGTGTGGGTTTGCTCCCTAGATCTGCCCTTAGGTAGAAATAATGGGTCAAAAGTGCAGGTTTTGTGCTGCTTCAAACCTGAACTTTCTGTGCCGTGTTCGCCCTGCGAGCACAATGCTCTCCTGTTATTTGTTATCTCTATGAGCAAATGAAGCAAAGTGGATTGTTTTGTCTCCACAGTGGGCTGACCCATTTATTCAAGCATCAGTGCCATGTACTTGCTGCTCTGGGGAGGTGAGCAGTGGAAAACAAGGCAAGCTGGGCACTGATCTCTGCATGGGTAGAGCCACGTTTCTGCAGCCTGGGAGGTGTGGATGTGAGGAATTTGGCCTGTGGGTTTTATTTCAGTGCTCCCATAATCTGACCTAATTTACCTCGTTCAGTGGATTAATGCAGCAGGGAGAGGCGGTCCCTGGCTATAATTGAGGCTTTTTTGCTTTACTTCCTGCACCCAATCTTTTTCAACAGCTCGCCTTTCTGGTTTGGAGCCCCGGGGAAACAATGGGAAAAGCTCAGCCCTGTGCCGTGCTAGTAGGGTTTTTGGGTGGCAGCGAGCACAAGGAGGCTGCTGGCTTTGTGCACAGCTCTGCTGTGTGCTTTCTTTTGGGCAAGCTGCAAAATGAGGGGTGTGGGATGCACCCAAAGCGGTGGCAATGCTCTGCCATCAGCTGTTGGCATTGCAATGGCTGAGCTTTGTCACTGGGATGTGCAACGCTTCGTGTTCAGCTGCAAAGGATGAGATGGGAGCTCTGCAAACGGGCAAGCAAATGAAAAGCCAGCTGGACTGGGATTTTACTTACTTGTTTATTGAAACAGGAAGTTTTAACAACCAAAAATCCCCCACAAAAATGCAAAAAGGACTCTGAATTCTGCTCAGAGCTGATCAGCAGTCCCATATCTGCCAGACCCAGTACTGCTGCTGCAGGATGATACTGGAGAGGGTGTGGGCAGGGTGGGTGCTGCTGCCAGATAGGGATGCATCTGGTGGGCTGCAGGTCCCCCAACTCCTCCATTTGAAATTGCAAATGCCCCAATGTTCCATTCCAAGCTCGGCCCTGCAGCATTGTTACCCCAGGTCTATGTCATGCTCTGTGCACCGGGCACAAAGGAATGCCACAAAATATGGTCGCAAACTGCGAAGAGCTTCCTCCGCTGCTGCAGAGCCCATGCATCTGGAAGTAATTAGCAGGCACAAAGCAATGCAGCATTCCTCCTGGGCCTCCATTTTGTGCTGCTTGCAGGCTCTGGCAACCCACTTGCATCGGCAGTTCTGTGTGTTTTCATCAGCTAACAAAGGTTTGTACCATGCAGAAAGGATGCAGTGCTGCAGTCCTTCTAAAGAAGTCCCATTTCTGGCAGTCCTGCAGAGCTGTGCACCCACAGCATGGCTGCAGTGCTCCCAGGGCTCGTTGCACCCAGAGCAAGGTGTTGCTGGAGCTGTGATGCAGCGTATCTGCATGCAGGAGGTGGACGGAAGGGCTCTGTCTGCATTGCTTCTGTGATTAGTTAATTACAGCGCTGCAGCTAATGGGGATGATCACATTGAGATGAACAGCTTTGCTCTCATTGCATCACAAAGTGGCAAAGCGTGGTGAGCCCAGATGGAAAGCAGAGCCCCAACCCCACCTTGGTTACTGGAAGGTAAAAGATGGCGCACGAAACTGCTGTGCCAGACTCGTGTGCAAAATCTGGTGTGCCAAACTCAGTGTGTAGACCTGGTGTGCAAAGCCTGGTGTGCAAACGTCCAATGCCAACACGCAAAACCCAGCGTGCAAAACTGGTGTGCAAAAACCCGGTCTGCAAAAGCCAGCATGCAAAGCCGCTGTGCAAAACACTGCGTGCAGAACCTGGCAGAACCCAACATGCACGATCCAACGTGCAAAAGCAGGCGTGCAAAGCTCGGCCCTGGGCTGCTATTGCTGCAGCCCCGGTGCGTCCCATCTTTGCAGCGCTCCGGAACGCGCTACCGCCGCTCCGTGGCAGAGCCCCGCACCGCTCTGCTCTCATCCAAATGCACTTTGGGAATCATTTCCCACCTCTTTAGCAAAGCTCGGTTTCGGGACGGGCGATGACAACAAGCCCCCAAACACAGAGGAATGCTCAAAGGCAAATCTCGGTTTCTTGCTGGATCCATACCGGCGTTATGAATTATTTGCATTACAAATATTGATACGTATTACAGCCGACACGCAGTTACACGTTTCCCCTGCAGATCTACAGGTCTCCGCGTTTTATCCGCTCATCCATCAGCCGCTCCGCGATTTAATTGCGATGAACGGCCCCTCGGGCTCTGAATTGGCGCCAACCCCGCGCCTAGCCACGCCCCCACCACCTTTAGCCACGCTCCCCTATTATGGCCACGCCCCCCGGGGAATCCCTTCCCAGCCCGCCCCCTCGATTATCCGCGCCACGTGTGTGCGTCATTGCGTCACATCCGGCCGCGCACCCGGAAGCGACGCGCTGCCCGGTTGCTATGCGGCGGGGTAGCGGCGCGGTTGGAGGTGCGGAGCGCTGCGCTGCGGCATAGGGCGGCCCAGGCCGGGTGGTGAGGGCGAGAATGGGGCAGGCGAGGGTGGAGGAACCGCTGCTGTGCTTGGGGAGGAGCTTCAGCTTCTGGGGGTGCGGTTTTTTTGGGGAGCGGGCTTGGAAGGAGAGAGTGGGCCGGGCCTTGGGGCCTGCCTGCCGCTGGGGCTGTAGAGGAAGGAGGGAGCTGCCTGCTGCCTGCCTGCTGCCTGCCTGCTGCCTGCCTGCTGCCTG
>NW_024962307.1:107673-149620 GCF_019238085.1 Lagopus leucura | reverse complement strand
GCCTGCTGCCTGCCTGCTGCCTGCCTGCTGCCTGCCTGCTGCCTGCCGCCCTCTCTAAGCACATCTGAGGGCAGCCCTGCTTCCTTCTTCATCTCCTCCTCCTATTGTGTGTTTGTATGTGTTGGTGAGGGCTGTCGTCTCCCCAGACAAAACTTTCTCAGCTTTCAGCCCTGCTTGTGTTAGAGATGCTTCTCTGTGGCCCTGCATGTGCAACACTGTGTCTAGTTGTGTCTTGTTCTGGGGAGCTCAAACCTGCACCCTGTGCTCCACCTGTGGCTTCAGCAATGCAGAATGGTGGGGAAGGGTCCCCAAGCAGGGACTGCATGTTTAACGTGCTGGTGCTGCTTGTTGTAATGCTGTCTGGGTTATTATGTATCTTTTATCGTTCTTTAATTCAGGAGGGGAAGAGCAATGGCTTTGAGAGTGGTTGTTCCTTATCAGTTGGATGTGACTGGCTGATTCTGGAACACCTGCTTCCTGTCTGCTGGTCCTCCCAAAATGGGGAGGTAAGAATCGCAAAGGAGCTGTCAAATTGTGATGTTGTTTGAGGGAAAGCCTGGGTACCTGCTCACCAGCTTGAGCCTAGTACGAAGTGCAAAGGTGGAGGTGTGGTCTTGACTACTTATCAGGCAGTGTGAACAAAACAGAGCTGGAACAAAGCAAATGATGTTTACAGAACATATATTCATCTTTGGCTTGTTTCAGAATGCACCGTGCTTCCCTTTGGTGATAAAGTCCATCTTTAAAGCAGACCACAGCCTCACAGAATCCTGTTTGCTTTTCAGGATCGGTGTTTCTTGTTTGCTTCCTGCTTCTTGGCACTTTAGCATCTCCCCAATGGGCTGTCCACGTATTTTCAACACTACTTTGCGTCAGATTGTGGTGATTGGAATACTTGCTGCTGCTGTCTCTCTGCTTTACTACTCGCTGGTTGTCATCCGCAATAAGTATGGGCGTGCATCCAGGGACAAAAGATTCCACAGGTGAGAGTTGAAAAGGCTCTGGTGGGAGGAAAGAAAAGTAGCTTTGATGTGAAGGACGAATTGGTGCAACATATGAATAAATAAATGGGGGAAAAATGTTTTTGAAGCTTTCCTTATCCAAGTTGCTTCCAGTTTATCAGTTTCTATGGGCACTTCAGAGACGGTGTAATACTGATCACTCTGCTTCTCGTGATGGAAACTGTTCTGAGTCTGTTGAGGGATACTTGGACACTGCAAGGTGGTAGTGCTGAGTTTTCTTCTAGGTATCTTGCTCGGGTAACGGACACAGAAGCTACAGATACAAACAACCCCAACCTGAACTATGGGATCGTGGTGGACTGCGGTAGCAGCGGCTCTCGGATTTTTGTGTATTGTTGGCCACGACACAACGGAAACCCACACGACCTGCTGGACATCAAACAGATGAGGGACAAAAACAGAAAACCGGTGGTTATGAAAATCAAACCAGGTACTGGAAATAAATGATCTTGAGATGTGATTTTTTTCTAGATAGCTGTGTGTCTAAACTTGGCTTTTTCTGAAACCAGCACTTAGAGCATCTGGAGAAAAGACACATAGAGGTTGTTGGTGTGGTGGAACTCCAGATTTCTTTGGGTTTTGTTTGCAGAGCTTTGCTCATCGTTAGAGCTTGGAATGTCACACCAGTGGGCAGGAAGGAGAGACTTCTGTGCTAAGATAGTGGCTGGTTCAGTTGTCGGTTAACTTGGTTCTGTTTATTTAGGGAATGAATAATCTGCTTTCTGTAAGGCTACTTGAACCAATTTAAATAGGTGATTATAGCAGAAATGCTAAGTCCTGGCTTGAAGCAGTGATGGAGCACCTGGTGGGAAGGCAGGGCCAACCCAAGGGAGCTCAGGTGCATGCAGTGCAATGCACTGACAGACCTGAAGGGCTGGAGCCAGGATCCACCCTTTCCCAGCCCTCATTTATGGGTTGGCAGTGGAGGTGAGGGCATCTCTCTGGGGATCCGTGTGTACCTGAGGCCTTCCAAAGGTAAGCAGACTTTTTTTCCTTTGTTTCTGCATCCATGGCTGCTGCATTTGGGCTTCTCCTCATTGGCTGCAGCCTAGGACTTTTGCCACCCCACTATTATTATTCTCCATCACATTACAGCATTACAGTGATGGATTTTTGCTGAACACTTAATTATTTCTCCAAATATTAGCGTTATTTATTCATTTCTAATTTCCTTAGTTGAATTCCTGGCTTTGGGCTGCTTATTCCTGCTCTGTGTGTCAGTTATCCCAACAGGAAATCCCAAGGCCCGAATTGCTTCACTCTCATGTTTCTCTGTTTCACCAGGCATCTCAGAGTTTGCTAACACTCCTGAGAAGGTCAGCGATTACGTTTTCCCACTTCTACGCTTTGCTGCTGAACATGTGCCCCGTGCAAAGCACAAAGAGACTCCTCTCTATATTCTGTGTACTGCAGGAATGAGGATTCTGCCAGAAAGGTCAGTGGCTCTCTTAATTTCTGCATTCAGATCAGCAGGCCTGGTGTCACTGCCTGTTTTTAACCGCTCAAACTGTGATTTTGCAGCCAGCAGAAGGCAATACTTGAAGATTTGGTCACTGATATCCCCGTGCATTTTGATTTTCTGTTTTCGGACTCGCACGCAGAAGTTATTTCAGGGAAACAGGAAGGTAGGTTTGTGTTGGGGAAACACTCACAACCTTCATAACCTGTTGTGCTACGATCTGGGAGCTGTTTAAAGTTATTTAATGCCTTTTAAAATCCTGGTTTGGATGTGAGAGATTATTCCTCAATGGCAACAGATGGAGGGCGGAGATGATCATCTGCTGCGATCTCCTGGCTTGTCTAAATGTTTCCTAATTAGCAGTGACAATAATTTGTCTGTGTTTAGCAGTGATTTTAGTCCATTTAGGCTTTAGGGGGGAAGGGTGAGGATAAGGCACAGCATTTGTGAGCAAAGAAGGGAAAAGTGGTTTTAGAGGAGCAGTGTTTTGTTGTGCTCAGTTTGCTGGAGGCAGAAAATAGCTTCATAGGAGTCGACATGCTTGCTTTGGTCTGAAATGTACACGTGAACTTGTTGCCAATGCAGTGGCTTAGGACTTTTTGTAGAATCTTGACTTGGAAAAGCAGATCTGGAGTAATGTGATGGGAATGTTTGATGTTCCAGTGTTATGTAAGGTGTGATATGTTGTATTAACTCAGAATATTCCTTATGTACGCAGGAGTGTACGCGTGGATTGGCATCAACTTTGTTCTTGGCAGATTTGAGCATACAGATGATGGTAAGTGGCTGTGGATGGGATTTTGGGAGGGATTGAAGCATGTTTGCTGTGCCATCCCTGCTGATGGTCTGATTTTTGGTGGAGATCTCAGTTAATAGTGCATGTGTAGATGCTGGTGCTCGATTGATGTGTGTATGAAAGTTTGATCCACATTGCTACAAAACAAAGGTTAAACAGAGGTGGTGTAGAGCTGCATTCTGCCCATTCTGACTGCATTTCCCAATGGCTTCTGCTTGTTTTATCCAGAGGATGAAGCGATTGTGGAGGTGCACATCCCAGGCAGTGAAAACAAAGAAGCTATTTTCCGTAAGAGGACTGTGGGTATTCTTGACATGGGTGGAGTGTCGACCCAGATAGCGTACGAAGTCCCTAAAACTGTAAGCTTTGCCTCTTCACAGCAGGTTATTATCTGTGCAACTTCCTTCTTTTCATTTTGGTTTATTTTAATGCATATTCCTTTTTTTTTTTCCCCCCTTGTTTTCTTTGTTTTGAGTCTTATCCTTCATTCCATCACACCCAAGCCAAAGGCAAGAGAAGATGGCAAATGTCAGCCCTTCATCAGCTAAGCACTTCATTGTATTTCTTCATTCAAAAAGTTGATTTCAATTAGCACAACTTGTCACTAACTTTTCAGTGGGTCTGCTTTCTTTCTCTGTGCATGTGTGCATGTGTGCTTGTGCAACTTTTAAATCTGTGTGGTACTGAGAGGCTTTTGTAGTTTAGAGGCAGAATGTTTATAGTTATTTTCCAAGATCCTGTATAAGGTGTGGGTTGTTTCTTTTTTTTTTTTTTCCCTCAGAAGTTGGATTGCTAGGACCTGAATTAACAGGACATGGGGATAGCAGTTCAGTTTGAAATATCACCTACATCTTCATCGCAGTTCATCTGTTAGGGGTTATAGGATACAAATTTCTTTGATGGGAGGCTTAAAACAAATGTAACTTGCTCTGATTGCATTCCACTGAGCTCTAGAGTGGTGCCTAAAGCTTTAGAATTGGATGACCTCCCATTAACTTCACTGAGAAATCATCTGAAGCCAGAATAGTGTAAAAACAGAGTGGTTTGGCTCTCAGTGCACTGCTGTAATGAGAGAGATGGCTGTTTACACTCTTCCTGTGAAATTACAGGTATACACATTACAGGTGCACAGCTAAACAAAAGCACGGGCATTCAGATCAAACTGAGATGGGAAGAGTCGCAGGCAACTGATGCTGATGGCTGTGTGGCTTTATCTGAGTGCAGACCAATAGAAGGGAGGTTCTGATGTGAAACCTCTCCAGGTTCCTAACCAGAGAACAGGCGACAGCTGACAGCGGTGCTTAAAGTCTGACTGCTGCTTCTTATCTTTTTCCAGAGGAAAAATCGCTGCAGTGTCATTGGTAGCAGCTCCCATGCACTTCCTTAAGTACCAATGGCATCCAACACAGTGCTTTGAGAGCAGTGTGCTTTGCTCTAACAAGCAGAAAGCAACGTGGGCTTGTGGAAAGCAAATAGATGCATAAGGAGTGGCGTTTAACGTTGTCAAAGGCATCTTCTGTTTCAAAGTGCTCATCTTCAAGTTCTGCTTCATGTTGTTCGTATTTAACCTCAGTGCTTGTGCTCTGACAGGAGGAAGTTGCCAAAAACTTGCTTGCAGAATTCAACCTGGGCTGTGATGCTCATCAAACTGAGCACGTCTACAGAGTCTACGTTGCAACGTTCCTTGGCTTTGGAGGGAACGCAGCACGCCAGAGATATGAAAACAGTGTGTTTTCCAGTACAGTGCTCAAAAATGGGTAAATGGCTTTAATTGCTTGGAGATGCAGCTTCTGTAACCCTTGATTTCAGTGTGTTTAGTCAAATGTCTTGATGTAAAGCTTAGTTTATACAGCGTGCCGCGTGGGGTGTTGGAGTTCCTTTAAATAAGGATATCTTGTTTTGGTTTTTGCACATCTCAGAGCTTAATGTTTCTGATCTTAAGCTGTTGCTTTCCTTCATCAGACTGCTGGGCAGACAGACTGGCATGACTTCAGATTCCCCATACCTGGATCCCTGCCTGCCCGTGGATGCTCAGGATGAGATCCATCAGAACGGACAGACCATGTATTTGAGGGGAACAGGAGACTTCAATCTGTGTCGTGAGCTCATCCAGCCCTTCATGAATAAGACCAATGAAACTCAGACCTCCCTTAATGGTGTCTACCAGCCTGCTGTGCACTTTCAGAACAGTGAATTCTATGGTTTCTCAGAGTTCTATTACAGCACGGAGGACGTTTTGCGCATGGGAGGGGATTACAATGCTGCTAAATTTATCAAGGCTGCAAAGGTAAAGTGTTCTCCAGAGAAACTCTCTTTCTAGTTTGGAACAGCTGCTCTACAAAAGCGCTTCATGCTGAAAATCTTGCAGCAAAACTCTTCCTTCCAGGATCCCAATCTTTTTATCCTGTGATCCCTGTCACAAGGCATCTCTTTTCCTCACTGGGTGTTCTTTTAAAATACTGCTTTAAAGCATAGTAGTAAAATACACTCTAAAAGAAGTGATGCAGAAAAGGGTTGATGCTGGAGAAGTTCTCTTGGGGTTATGGCATAGAAGAACCAATTTTGTTTTCCCCTTGCCTTCTGTGCCTTGTGCCAGTTTTACAGGTGTGACTCCTAACAATTCACTGGGGACAGTCATGCTGCAGTGTGTCCTATAGGAGTATGATGGCCTGCTTTGGCAGTGCCATAAGAACAGAGTTCATCTTCAGGTGTATGACTGAAGAATTTAATAAAACAATTAGTTTAATTACAAATGTTAAGTAGGGATCAAGATGGCTGTACACAGAATAGAGTGAAAAACGTGGTCAGGCTTGGTGGCAGTGCAAGGGATGCTGTTGCATACAGCTTTGGTATTTACAGAGCATCTCAGCTGGTGGCATTTCTTTTCTTCAGGGCAGAAGCATGTTGAAGTCTTGGTTTGTTGTTTTTTTTTTCTTCTTTCTTCAAGGATTATTGTGCCACTAAGTGGTCTGTCCTACGGGAACGTTTTGACCGTGGTCTTTATGCATCACATGCTGATCTCCACAGACTGAAGTAAGTATTTGTGTTTGTACAGCAAATCCATTCATGCAGGGTTGCCAGGAGGGAGGTCACATCCAAACGGTCCATTTAGTGAAATCACTGCAAGTGTGAATATAACCTGAAATATTGCATCAGCCATAAAAGTCAACTGCTGTTGCTGTGTCTAAATGTGCTCCTCAGCCCTTTTGGACTCTAGCTGCTGAGGAATGGAATGCCTGACGATATGCCACTTTTCTTTTTTATAGGTACCAGTGTTTTAAGTCTGCCTGGGTATATGAGGTGTTTCACAGTGGCTTCTCTTTCCCTGCGAGCTACAGCAATTTGAAAACTGCTCTGCAGGTGTATGACAAGGAGGTGCAGTGGACACTGGGAGCCATTCTGTACCGAACACGGTTCTTACCTTTAAGGTACTGCTGGTTTTCTGCAGTGTCTGGGCAGTTCTTGGGTGGAAGTTAGAGGGAGACGAGGTGCTGCTTCTGGTGAGCACGCACAACCTAAGGATGTGTTTCTAGAAGCTCAGCTAACGCTTGGTAAAGCCCTGCTGACTAAAATGGGCTCTGTTTGATTTGCTTTGGTTTGGAGGCAAGGCTTGATTGGTGACTTGTGCGTTATCTCCCTGTTTCCTTTCAGAGACATCCAGCAGGAAAACTTCCGTGGAAGTCACTCCCACTGGAGGAGCTTCTCCTTCGTTTACAATCACTATTTGTTTTTTGTCTGCTTTCTGATCGTGCTGCTCTCCATCCTGCTTTACCTGCTGAGGCTCAGGCGGATCCACAGGCGAATGCTGCGTAACAGCTCGTCTCCTTCCCTCTGGATGGAGGAGGGCCTCCCACCACAGAAGATCTCGGCAGCCTTGTGAGAGGCTGTGATGGAGCACAACTCTTGGACTTCCTACACAAAAAGCCATTTTTGCCTCAGGGTTTCTCTTTTTTTTTTTCTTTTTTCCCCTTTGAGTCATCAAGGAAGCAAATTGCCCAGAGTGTGGGATTCAGCTCGGTTTTGGAAATGCAGGGAAGTGGAGTTGGTTTGTCTTCGTCTCGTGAAATAATATCTGCCAAAAATTCCTTATTTTTTTAATCCATGCACTTTGGTGTGTAACGGGGTGAGAAAAGGCTGTCAGTAAGTGTGCAGCAGCAGCTTAAGCTGTGTATGGTGAGAGAGAGCGTGGATTCTCATCCTGTGGGTGAGACTGTGAAGTTCTGCTAGTCAGGATGAATGAGTTTTATTTGCTTTTCCAAATTCCAGGCCTCATATTGCTAGGTTTCTCATTGCTGAGTCTCCTCAGTCAAAGGAAAGGAAGTGCAGGGTTTTCAAAAGCAGCAAGGAAACAATCTCTCAGATCAGCTTTTCCAATTTTGTATTCTGTAGTAAATACTGTGATGGAGAAGGAAAAAATCTATTGCACCCAATGCTGTGCTTCCAAAAGCTGCTTACAGCTGTTTTATATGTGACGGTCTCCCCTTTTATCTTGGAAGCTGTATCTGCATAGTGGCACAAGTCACTACTTTTTAATCCTTTCTTTCTCTTTCGTAGTCATCCATTGATTGCCCTCAAACTCCAGTATGGTGGAAAGAACTGGAACATGCCTCAGCTTTTGTTTCTGCTAGAGTAGACATGCACAATGTCTCTTATTTTTAAGTACTCTGAATTGTTAATTTATATTTTATTTAAAGCTGTTAATTTTACTTGAAAGTAAATTTGTCCATGATTAAAAGTGGGATTTATACGAACTCCTGGTGTATGGGTATTTCATTCACTGTAAATCACTTCTGTCCCTGCTGCCTGTGCCCAGCTGGCAATGTTGTCTTCTTTTAGCAGGTGTGGAATTGCAGACAGACGAGATGCTGCCCTCAGCACTGAAGGAGGTGGGGATGTTGATTCCATTTTGTGATGCTTAAGGTGCAGTTTCTTCCTCTGAACATCTCCATGCTTTGAACTGTGTGACTGTTTCCTTTTGGTGCCTTGACTGCAAAAACCGTAGGGTGGAGCTGCATTCACTCTCAGTTCTGACATTGGAGCTGTGATACAAACCTTTTTTTCACTCAGGCTGATAATTCTTATCAGAAAACTGACGCTGCTGCTTGTTGCAGAGCCTGTGCTTCCTGCTTCTGAGGTGCCTAAAGCTGAGCACAGAGCTTCTAATTGCATGCTCAGATAATGCAGCCCCCATTTGGACAAGGGTCAGTGTGAAAGGGTTAACGTTAAGGTGGAGAGGAAGAATCAGAGTGTGACATGGTGACATCCAGGCGGGTGTGGGGATGCTTTTAATTGTTTCAGAGCTTAAGGCCCAGCAAGCACAAGGGAGGAGGTGCAGATTGACCAAAAACCACTTGATTCTGCAGCTCCAAACTACTTTGGATAAGAGGAATCCTTCCCATCCTGCTCCTGGCCAAGCTTGCTCCAAAGAGGCTACATTAAGCAACAAGCAAGAGGAAACATGGTTCCTTGAAGAGCCTTAGAAATACCTGTTCTCACTCCATTCCTGTTGCTGGGCTCAGGTTTCCGTGCACAACGGTGGTGTTTATCTGTTTGTGTCTGGTTCTGCATTGACTGCTTTCTTTCTCCTGCTTCTCCCATTCACCTTGTCCTTTCTCCAGGTGCATTTGGGGCTGGTAAGAATGCAGAAAAGCACAGGGGAGAAGCGAGGGCGCTGCTCTTTGACCTTCCCCAGTGACCTGGAATGGGCAGGAGCGTGATGCTGCAGGTTTTGGCCTTGCAGCCTCTTAAATGCATCACTCATCATCTTGTTGCTGTGTTTTTCATGTACGGAATATATCCAAAGAGGGCCCCTAATGGAAGAAGTGTTTTAGAGACAAAAATACGCCCAGGAAAGAGAGATGGAGATCCTGGGGTGAGGAGGGTAAGGGGGAGAAGAGGCTCACAGCTCCTCCAATGTGGAAACAAAAGGGTTTTCTGTGCCTCTGCAGCACTCTGCAGAGGGGACAGTCAACAGCAGTGACTCGATGGCAGCCTGATCACGGGCACCTTGTTCTTCTCCCATTGTTTCTGCCATTGTTGCTACCAAATAACGCATGAAGCTCATTGAAAGCTGAAATGAGCCTCGTGAGGGCTTTGCTGCGTCCCTCCCCCTGGGCATTAGCTTCTATGTGTGTAGCATTCAGGGGACTGGGTCCTTATAGCTGTTTTTCAGGTCATTCTCTCTCTCTTTTAAGAATGGGAGGACAACAATGACTTTCTAACCTGAGTTTGAAGATCTTTGGAATGCTTTTTAAGGACGAGGAGGGAGCTGCTGCATTTGCACAGGGATGGTGGGGACCAGTACATTGCGTTCTTGAGCATCCTTGCCCTGTTTGCTCTCTTAACAGCCTGATTCTGTTCATTTCAGTTCCTCTTCCCTTCTGGATGCAGTGTTCTCAGTCACAACTAAATGAATCCTTCAGCAGGAGGATGGCAGATGAGTTCTGCCTGCTCAGGGCTCCTTGGGGCCAGCAATCCCTTCCATGGCCCTTGACCCCTGGACACAGAAATGTGTGCCCTGCTTTTAGCAGGGGGACTTTTGCCATCTATTGGGAAGGGATGGAAGCTCGAGGACCTCTGCCATCCCCCAGGGTAAGATGACAAAGTGCATCCCACCTTCCTGGGTTTGTCTTGCAGGTGTCGTTTTGCTGCACGTGTGGGCTCAGCTCTTGCTGCTTTCCCACCATGCTGTCACTGCCTTGAGTCAACTTGTCATCCTTGTTTTGTCACTAAAAGAACACAAAACTCTTTACACTCTCCTCTACCCATACTGGGGAAGCATTTTGCTTGGGGAAAGCTGGATTTCAGCTGAATCCTTGAATCGTGCTCAAAAGCAATTAAAATCAATCAGGAGAATAGAGAGTGCTTGCCGAGTGCCTTGTGCTTCAGTCTTCTTTGGTCCAAGAAAACCAGTAGCTTGCATTCCAGTTGGGAATTTCAGTGTCAACTGATCTCTCTCCCCACCTTGAAAGGTGAAGGGTAGAAATGCTAGGAAGATGTGTGTGTTTTCTCTGTGGATGTGATGCTCTGCTGTTCCAATAGCAAAACAGCAGCTGTCATGTAAGCATTGAGCTACAGTGTCCTTTCTGAGCTCCTGGGCTTGCTACAGAAATACAACTGTTGTGTTTCATGGGGAAGTCGTGGAAATTCCAGTAGGGGTTAAACTTTACATAAAATACACTGGTCTGTTCCTCACTGTGAGGTGCTCAGTCCCACTTCTCTGCAGTTGCTGCTGTTTGTCATCCATCCGGTGAGTGCAAAAGCAGAGCTTTGCCTCTACGATTGCACATGGCAGCAATATTCCAGCAGGGCCAAGGGGTGGGAGAGCTGCCACGTGTCGTTAACACCTCAGAGCATCGGGTCCTTTGGTTCCTCAATTATCACTCTGTGTGTTTAGAAGGTTGAGTTGACCCAGGTAAGATTTGGACCAATGGCTCCAGGGAGTCTACAGGGTGAAAGCATGAGGCTTGTGGAGGTAACGAGCCTTCCCTTTTAAAAAGAACTAACAATTAGGGGAGATTATAGAACCTAATAGCGCATGCCTAATTTTTTGGAAGCATGGACCATGACTGTGACTGCTTGGTCAAATCCAGCCCTGACTTGTCCTTATGGCAAGCTGTGCACTGCAGGCAGGTACAGAAGGAAGTGCTGAGGCTGAGGATGTGGCCCTGAAATTTGTTGTGCGTGGGTTTTAGGAAGAGGTTCTTCTAAAAGAGAGCCAGGATTTGGAATTGCTGATCCTCATGTGTCCCTTCCAGCTTAGGAAAGCCTGAACGGTTTCCTTCATTTTCTGTTTATGTGATCAGATGATGCAAGCCCAGTCTAAGCAGCGTTTACACCCATAGTCCGTGATTTTGAGAGGTTTCCTATTCTGTTTCTCAGCTTTTTGCTGAGTGCTCTTCTGGTCTTAACCTGCTGCAGAATGAAGGGGGCAGCAGATTTCCCTGAATCCGGCTCAAGAGCTTTGCTGAATTCCTGCCGAATGCTTTGCTTTATGCAACCCACAGGCGCTTCCATCAGCTGGAAGCCTGCATGGCATTTGCTGCTTGTATCCTTACCCGACCCGGGCATCCAGCGAGCATTCCTCCTGCAGGCTGTCATGTTTCTCCATGCCCCGATCAGCAGACGCTCACACATTCCTTCCTCTGACCGAACTTCTTTCAGCTTCCTGCTGCTCTGAAACAGCTCCGTTTGGTGCAGCTTCTGCTGTGAAGCATTTTGCTCCCAGTGTCTCTGGGTTTTGACCCATCAGGTTGTGCTCTGCTGATGGTAATTTGCAGAATTTTTGCTACAGGAAAACCAATGCATTATGGATTATTCCCCATCAACAGTTGCTGTTGGCTTCTTTGGGTAGAAGAGCAAAGCTCTGAGTGGTTTCCTAACTTGACATCTTGATATTCTCCATGAGTTGTACCAAGAAGCCAATTACCCTCTTCATAGTTGTAGAATTATAAGGAGTTGCACTGGATCTTTGGAGAGCAAGTCCAACCCCATAATATTAACAATGTGATTGACATTGGAGGGCTGCCCTGCCAACTCACAGGAATGTGGTTGGCATCTCCCTGCTCATGTTGTCATTTTTTCTTGGTGGGTGTCATCTCAGAGCCTGCCATAGCAGTAAGTGATGGAACAGTGATGTACTGTTGTTGTGTTGGGTTGAGTCTTTGAGGTCCCTTCCAATCCAAGCCATGCTGTGATCCCAAGAGCCTTCAGTTATGGACAAATCCGTTCCACAAAGAGCTGGGAAACCAGGGAACAGGAGGGATTCTCCTGAAAGCAAAGTTGAGCTTCTCCAGTGTTGTTGGTTTATTCCATGTTGCCCAAATCCCTTGCTTAAATTCTACATTGCTGCAATTCAATTCCAGTCCAGCTTCCAGGAGTTGGTCTCAATGACCTTTATGGGCTCCTTCCAACTGGGGACAACCTATGATACGATTCCTTTCTCTTCCCAGCATGTTGCAGGTTCCTCCAATGCTGCTGCCCAACTTGCTGAGCTATCCCTTCCCAATAAGTGGTGGCATCAGAGAGCAGGGAGCTCTGCACATCGGTGCCTGAGTAGCTGGGTATGAGGGCTAATGCAGATTAGGATAAGAAATGGGGCTGTGCTCTGAGCAGGAAGGGTAAATGGTGCTTAGGAAGTGATGGGGAAACCTGGGAAGAGGGGTAAGTCTGATGGCAGATGTGTCCTCATAGTGTTAGCTGTTAAACCATTGGAAACACACCCAGAGGTGGAGATAAAGCACTTTCATTTTTCAAAATAAAAGGTTTGCTAGCAAGCCCTTCAAAAAACTTTAAATTTCATCAAGGGATGTACTGCACTAATAGGGACATTCCTCCTAAAGCTGGCTTTTGTGAATACCTTGGTGCCTATCAGCTTTCTGCTGACTTGTTTGGAAATCCCATTAAACAGAGGTTCAAATATACATGGCCAAAGCTGGGCAGAAAATACATTTCCATTGGTAGGGAAATGCTGATGTATCAGAACGCGCTTGGGTCAGAAAATATAATTTCAAGGTGTTCTCTCAAACAGATTTGCAGAGCGCTGTTTTTTCTTATTGTTTGTACAATTAGAAGAAGGTTTTATTTTGTTTATGAATGGAGAATTGCCTTTAGGACACCGAGGGCTCTGGGGTAACTCTTGGTGCGGGTCTGGCTGGTTCTGAAAGATGTGCCGTTCAGATTCCTATCCCACCTCCTTCCCTGCAGTCCTGCCTGGATTTCCCCCCGTTTCCCTCCTGTTGCAACGCTCAGATTACAGGACAACCCATGATATCACCCGCTATGAGCAGAGGCTGAAGGGGTTGGGTCTTGGGAGGGGTTTGCTTGGCGAACTCCAGTGAAATTTGCCAGGAAGCAGCAGCTCCTTGCAGCGTATTCCTCCGGCTGCGGGATATTTCCCAGCGCAGAGGGGACCATCGGACAGCTCAGCCCCAAAGGGAGAACTTCAGCCCCGAGGTCACCCCCAGCACGACCTACCACTAACCCCAAGGTAACGCAGGGCTGCCGCCCGTCCTCTCTGGGGAGGAAGGAGCTGATGAGTTAAACCTTTCCAACCTTTCCTCCCGTGCTGAAAGTTTGACTTTGCCTCTCTTTCCTCTTTGTTTTCCTTCTCTCCCATCACTGTGTGCAACGTTTAGCCTTAACGAGCTGGGCTGGCAATCAGGCATATGATTCCACTAATTCCTCTCTCCTGAGTCTTGGTGAGGAAGGGATGACACAGGCACGGCGTTGCTTTGCAAAGATGTTGTGAGCAAGTTATTCTCCCCTTTGCTTGCACACAGGCGCACACTAATGAAGCAAAAAAAGACGTGTTGCAAACTGCCTGCAAGTCGAGGCAATGTGTATTCTCTGAGGTTCTTACAATCTGCTTGATTTAAAGCTGCTGTGGATGCCATCGATGTGTTGCCAGCTACAAGCAGTTTGAATTCTCCTCTTTGAATACTGTGCTTTCGGTGGAAAAGGCTTTGGTGCAGATGTTTCCCATTGGCAGGAGGCGTAGAGCAGATACATCCATAGATAAGAAACTTTGCTGTTGTCATGCTTGGGATCCACAGCCATTTGCAAAGCATCCTCCTGGCAGCTTTCCTTCGTTAGGCTGTTTTATCACAGAGTTTCAGGATTTGCAGCGGTATCCACCTGAAAAACTGCAGCAGAGAAACTGTTTCTGGAATGACTCTGCCTTCTTTTAGGTAAATTTGTGTTCTTTAAATTAGGAAGACGTTACTGTGGGAGGGTGAGAGAGGTTTAAAACCCAATGCAAGGTAGCACGCTATGCAGAAAGACCCCGCTTTATCTGTCTGGGAACAATAGTAGGAAACCTGGTTAGCATCTCTCATCAGCTCATAACTGCGACACTGCGCTGCTTTCAGACTGGCGCTGAACAGGGGCTGCAAATAATTTGCTGTAGGGCTGCTGCTTGCCAGTTTCATTTCATCTGCATCGAACCACACGTTGGGGTAGGATTTCCTGGGTTGGAAGTGGAGAGCAGTCAGAAGACATAAAATGAGATGTCTGATGAGCTGCTGTAACGCGGAGCATGCAGGGGGAAGCCACATATTTACCTTTGTGTAAAGATGGAAGGAGTGATGGTGGTACAGAAGGGGACAAAGCCTTGGCCTCTGTTAGTAGAGCAGCCATGCATTCTGCTGTCAGCTCTGTCCTTTTGTAAGCTAAGTAGGGACCTCCAAGTGCTTGTGACGTTCTCTGTAGTTTGTTCAATACGTTGGCCCTGCACATCATTGATTTTGCCACCAATTCCTTCTCTTTTTTTTTTTTTTTCTTTACATTTGCCTTCTATGTTCATTTTAACCTTTCATCCTTTTTTTTTCTCCTGATCTGTTTCCTAACACCATTAGTGTTGCTCGGGAGCACAAAGGTGTCCTTTCTCAGAGATGGCAGCTTCAGGGGTGGGCCCATGCAGCAGATCACCACCAGCAGGTTTGCAAAGCACTTTCTGCACACTGTGATGCCTTGTGAGAGCTGCTGTGGTTCCCATCTCTGTTCACCTTGACGTTATGACACCAGGCAAAGGGAAAAGAGAAGGAAAAGAAAGAATTTCCCCAAAAGCTGGGAGTCTTTCATCCTTCTGGCAGGTGGAACCTGGGTATGCAAAGCACGGAATGTTACCTTGGGTTGATCTGTTACCCTTGTCTAGGCTCTGCCTTCAATCCTATATGGCGTTCTACCTAAAAATACCTTAGCTTACAGCTGGGATGTCTCCAGTGGTTCATTCAGCTTCCACTTTCAGTGTGCTTTTTGGATTGCCCTATGCTACCCCTCTTTGAAGTGTCTTTGTACTCAGACTTTCCTACCAGAGGCATCTCATCCCCAAGGAGGCCATCCCACCGTCGCAGGATTCTGTATGCCAGTTTCTCTGCATGTTGTTCTGCTTTGCTTTAGGGCAAGTTGCAATTAAGTGAAGGTTGGGGATCCCTTGGACCGGGGTTAAGAGTGGCAATGATTTTCTGGCCATCCCAGTCAATCTGTCCCTTGGAACAACGGGATACAATGGGATAATACATCTCAGCTCCTATGGAAGTGGGTGGTGATGTTTCCATTCACTTTAATAGGACTGGAGAGGCCAATGCGAGTTGCCTGTTGGCTGGAGAACTGCTTCCCCAATGGGAAATCCCATTACTGCCCTATCGCCATGCTTGCTATGGGGTGTGTGACTGAAGTATGGAATTGGAAATGCAGGGAGCAGCATTTGGGGTGGCCAGATATCAGTGTGCAGTGCTCCTGGCCGTGTCCCAGAGCTGTGGTCAGGGTGTAGTTGTCCCTTCCTCCTGCTGGATGCTCCATGTCGTGCAAATTGGAGCGTTGCTGGGTCTGCAGTCCCAAATCAGCCACTCAAAACTTTCCTTTTGTTGCTGGATCAGAGGGGAGAGGGGAAGCTGGTTTGTTGCAGGCTCTGTCAGAGCTGATCTATTGTTCTGATGATTTGGTGAAATGAAAAAGGGATTCTAGCAGCTCAGAAGGGCTTTGATGTGGGGAGATGAATAGCCTATTAGTTTCACCTGGCGAATTCTCTGAAGAAGCAAAAGCTCAACATAATTTTGAAATGGGATTGCTGCATGCTTCTGTGTGTGTCCATCATTTGGAGACTTCAGACCAGAGCCCTGCAAAGGGCTGAGTCAGCAGCTTGCAGGAGCATGCCCCAAAGCCTTAAATTACAACTTAAGGACTCTCCATCACGTTGCTATGGCCTGATGTACAGGAGCCAGGAGACCTGGAGTATTTTCCTGGCCTCTTTATTCAATAAGTTTTCAATGCTCTGTCTTGGATTCTTCTGAATGGGGAGACCAAGTTGAGATACTTCTAGGATTATGTCATTACTGAGTCTGGAGGCTGTTAGAGGATTTGAGGGGAGGAATGAGCCCTAAAGCAAAGGAAATCACCAGCGCAGAGCAGACATCCTGCAAACCCAACCCTGGATTTCTTCTTAGGCAGCTCAGTGTGTGCAGCTCTCTGATATTTCAACAGGATTCTGCTTTTCCTGACATCATGGCTTAGTCTGAGTGGTTTTTCTTCAGCCCCTCAATGAACAAGAGCTCTGGGTTTGCAAGGTTTGAGTTCTGGGGCGATGCAAGCACTGGGAAGGCTTTGTCTCCAAATGTTTGAATGTGCAACTATTTAGGATGGTAACACGACCTGAAGGGAAGCAGGCTGTGGCTGCCAGCACACACTGCAGTGTTGTCTCCTGGAGCGTGTGCAATTGCTGCTGTTCTGGTCTTAGGGGAGAATTCCTCTGAGATGCACTTGCACACATTTAACGAGATGAGAAGGCAGATTTCAGGCTGTTTTTCCAGTACCTTCTTTTGGGCCTTATCTCAAAGGATCCCAATGGAGATGGGATGGTGCACGACCTGAGCACGAGATGCCTGCCCCCCAAGTCATTCCCCTTGGCAAAGGTTCAGGATTGCATTCATACAAAGTTGTTGAAACACCTTTTTTTTCCCATCAGCTTTTTCTCTATGGAGCAAGGGACCTATCCATCCTCCCCAGATTTTCTCAAATTCGGCAGTAAACAGGTTTTTGTAGCTTTGCACGGCTCTGAAAGCCTCCAAGCTTTGGGAAACAAAGGCAAATTATCCTGCAGTTGGCTCTTAGTGCTCCCAGGGTGCTGACCTGATGAGTTTTTTGCCAAATGTGAACATTGCACCTGTGGAATTTGCCATAATCTATATTAGTAATGTTGGTACCCACTGAAGCCCGTTGGTCCCCATTAAATCATGGAAGTCTGCACCACCAATCTGCCCACTGACTGTGAGATCTCCCGATGCTGTGACTTCCTACAGGGCTTCTTCCAGGGCTCTGTGTTAATTAATTAATGCTTCAGGGAGCTCAGCTGGTAACCATTACATCCTGCCTCCAAATGGTTTCCCCAAACCGTTGTGTCTTTTGGCTGCAGTCCTCCATTGAAACGACCCAGGAGCTTTGGTTTGAATTGGATGCAGCCCTGCGAGCTGGAGCTATTCCCAAAAGGTAACCTAGATGGGAACTGGGCATCTCCTCTTCATATGGCAACGTGCCTTTATCTCTCAAGAGCTTCCTCCAGGACTTGACCACAAGGCCAACGCTCACAGATGATGTTTGTTTGCCAAGAGAAAGCCATAATGACGCTTCAGGTTGTGTTGAATTCTCTCCCTCCAGGAACTGAGATGAAACAGAGGTTTCCACCCAGCTTAGCTTTTGTTTCGCATTCGCTGAGGCTGTTTAAATCCTATTTACTCAGTAGCAAGAAACAACAGCCGCGAAAAACACGGTAGGACAAAACAGATGTTTAAAGATTAGAGCTGAAAACCAGATTTCCCAAAGACCATTGGGCTTACAGCGCTGTGGGCTCGTCGTTCCCCCTCCGGTATTGTTACTTATAACTAACATATGTTATTTCTGTGCTATGATCTAAGGGGGTTGCTTGGAAATCGTTATCCTGTTCACAACAACTGCTCTGCCCACGTGTTTATCCTCTGGGCTGGAGCCCATCCTGCATCCATGAAACACATTGTAAGAGGTTTCTTTTGAAATCCCTGCTGGTGGGTATTGAAGTTGGGTATGTCTGACAGCACTGATGTGCATTGGCTCGGGAGCCTTTTGGTTTTGCAGAGCACGTCTCCTGCTCCGCCGACTGCATTTGCTTTGGGAAATCCCCTTTGTTTCCTGTTGGAGGAGAGCAGCCTTGTGAAAGCACTGTATTTCCTTCCTCTCTGTCTGACACGGGGCAGGGCTTGCTTCCATTCCTCTCAGCCTCACCTCCTGACCTGCAGAAATTGGAAAAATACCTTGTCTGCGTGCCAGAATTTCTTTGAAAACGTCCAGATCTCAGTCTGGTGAAGCCACTGTGAGAATACCTGGCTCCTTGAACCAAATTGTTACTGTCCTAGAAATGTTTGCCCCATATTCCCCCTCCTCTGTTGTAGTCCCCACTTTGCTTTTTCACTTTTCTGCCCAAAATCCAATGCAGCTCCTTTAGCTAAGTCCTTTGTTGCATGCATGTGACTTTTATGGAGACGTCTTCCATCCCCGGCATGTCAGAGGGTTCTCACTGCTACCAGCCCTATGGAACACAAGGGGAAACTGAGGCAGAGCGCTGGCTGAGGTCAGGTAGCAGGCTGAAGCTGAGATTTAACTGCATTCTGAATCTCAAGCTTGTCCCCTGGGATTTCTGATACATCTCTCTAGCTTGGAAGGCTGCTTAGTGTGTCATGCTGGTCCCTTTTTGGGGATAGCTGAGTCCCAGCAAAACCACTGGAGGGTTTTACATCACAACATCTGTTTGTGGAGCCCAATCTTTCCCTCTCCCTCCTCTATGGTATTTGCCAGGAAATAACAGAGCTTTGAGGGCTGGGGAGCTTTTTCCCACTGCACTGTGGCATTGCTTCATTTGGAAGCTATTCAACCATCAGCCCCCACGTGTGCTCCTTGACCGCTCCGCGTGCTGGGGAGTGTGTGAAGTGGGCAGAAAATGACCAGGCTTTAAGCTTTGCCCAGCATCCGGATGAAATCCTCTAATGAGCCAAAAGTTGCTGGTTCTTACTTTCAATGGCCAGTTTGCTACACTGAGGGATGAGCCCCAGTCCTGATTTAGCAAGCAAACCCTGGAGATCATTAGCACTTGGCAAGCCAGATGAGATTGCTATTCTGCAAGGTATGGCTACCTGCATTGATTTTCTGCAGAGGAAATGATGTGCAGTGGCAGCAATAAGTCTTCTACCATGAAATTAGGAAAATAGACCTCAATAGCAATACGTTGCTTCTGACCACACTGTAATACCTTTCACTGCCCCTTCAGTTTTTCCACTGTTTAAGTGACTGTGCTCTCTTTTTAAGGGGAGTATCGGGGAATAATGGTTAGTTCCACCCTAGTTGAGTGTCTTGCACTTGCACTGAATCATAGAATCATTAAGGTTGGGTAAGAACTCTGAGATCACCAGATCCAACCATCAATCCATCCCTGCTAAACCACATCGCTCTGTGCCGCAAATACTGAACTATTGGATTTGCAGAGGAATAGGAAAATCCTATTGCTGCCATTCTTGACCTGTAGAATGTCGCCCTGGAAAATAATATTTTTCAGCCAGAGCAATTTGACTTAAATTTGCAAGCGGTTTTCATGTGTTTCTTCTCATTTTCTTCTCCCACCCCTTGGGAAATAATTGACTTTGGTTCTTACCAAGTCAGGTCATTGGGTATGGTGTCTCTCATAGGTTTACCCCCTTCTGAAGCAGGAGGAATGAAATCCACGTCCTCACCAAGCCTCACTCACCCTCTCCTTTCATTCCGCGCAGCACCTACCTGCACTGACCAGCAGCTGCAAAACAACACTTTGGCTCTGAGAACTGTGAGCACTGAACATGGAAGGATTCCTGGGCTTTAACCATAACCACTGTTTCATCGTGCTGTTCTTCGTCTCCCTGAGCCTTGCCCAGTACGAACACTGGCCCTACCTCCCCGGGTACCCTGAGCCACCCCCACAGGTCTACCAGCCCCCCCAGAGGCCAGCAGACGTTCCTAAAATCCAACTACGGCTCGCAGGGCAGAAGAGAAAACACAACGAAGGCCGAGTGGAAGTGTTCTACAGCGGCGAGTGGGGAACGGTGTGCGATGATGACTTCTCCATCCATGCAGCACACGTGATTTGCAGGGAGTTGGGCTACGTGGAGGCAGTGTCCTGGCTACCGAGCTCAAAATATGGGAAAGGAGAAGGTAAGGTGACCCCCAGAGCTACAGCATCTTGCTTAGCTGTCTCCCCAACCCTAATAGTTCTTGACTTGATGTCCAGATTTGACGATGTAGGACCAAACAAAGAGCTGAAGGAGCTGATCTTGGTGTGTGAGCTCTAGCAGGGGAGGAGGGTAAGAAAATCTGCAGCAGGGCTACTGAAAAGGTATCTGCAACCACAGATGTAACTTACAGGTAGTTATGTCCCTGTTCACACTTCCATTGCCACGCAGTGAGTCAAACAGAACCTCTAAACACTCTTTCCTCCTGTTCTTTTCCCTGGGAACCGTTTGGGCTCCAAATAGATTGCCTTTTTGATGACGTACAATTCTCTTTCCTCCTGTTGTCTTCTCTAGAGAGGCATGCATCACTCTGCAATGCAGAGTAGCCTGTAAAACCCCAAAGGAATGTGTGTGCTTTGTGTCCCCTATAGGACTGCGTTTAGAATAATCTTTTGGGACTCTCCAAGCTGGTCCTGGTGAGGAAGAGCTGTTCACCCCCAACCCAAACTGCACGTCGCTTCTATCGTGACCTTTGAAATAGCACAAGGAGGTTGCGTGGGCAATTGCAGCTTGGAAAGTTGGATCTTTCCTTTTTATAGATAGTAATAAACTCTCAGAATAGTAATGCTTGAGGTAGAATAGCTCTGCGAGAGTATGCAACTCAGCAGCCTTGTTTAATTGTCTTTTACTACGCCGTTAGTTAAATACTGGCCGGTGGAGTTTCTTTCTCCAAACTTTAAGGCCTGGCACAATGTTGATGTAACCCACAGACAGATTATTTCCACTCCAGCTGGGATAAACGTGCTGTATGTCTGTTACTTAGCCCTGCTCATTAGTGCTCACACCTATAAAACTGCCCGTTAAGGAGCAAGCAAGCCTTAAGGTTGACTTGAGTGAAACGTGAAACCTGGAATGTTGTCCCAGGCTGTGGATTTTGGCTTTTGGGGCGGAGAAGATTTCCGACAGAGAGAAAAGAGTCCATGACTTTGGAAAACAAGCCAGGAAATCTTTGCCATCTGGTTCAGTAGGTAAATCCTGATCCAGAGAGCCTGCATAGGGAGAACTGTGCCTTCCTAGGTCAGAAAGGACTCAATAGACTTAATGTTTGAGGAGCATGAGGAGGGCTGGCAGATCCACCAGCTGGCTGGTGTTGAACCAACTGAGCGTTAGGGCTGCTGGAACGAAGCTGGGAAAGCCAAGGGAAACAGCTCCCACTGCTCTTAGGAAAACTCCTTGTGGCTCTGAAGGTGGAGCAGTCCCTTCCATCCAAAGGACGCGTCCTTCAGACAAGCAGAGATTTGGGGACCCAAAAATATGGGAATTGTTTGTCGTTGCTCCTTGGAGTTCAGGGGATAAATCACAGGGGAATAAGCCGTGCCCAGCACGTTTCCAAAGGGAACGTGAGCACTTGGTAAAGGGGAGTCTGGGAGGTTCTTTGGTTCTTTGCTTGGAAAATATGACCTCGAGTTCTTGGAGTGGCAACTGTAGATTTTTGTTCCACCTGTCGGTCAGCTCCAAAGGACCTGATTTGTTTTTATACAATATACCTGTAGCTACAGTCTGGAAAGTGGATCTGGTCATTGGTTTTCAAGGAGCACACGAATAACAGGGTAACACAAATAACAGGAGGTTCCAATCAATGGTGATTTGTTAAATCTTTTGCAAAAATTTGCCTTTAAAACGTTAGGACATTGAATCAAAACTTGGAGCACTCTCATAGAAGGGATTTAATGAGGGTTTGCTGGGAAACGATGTGAGGAGAAGCCTTAAATACAGGGGGTGATTTGGTGTGATTAGAGGGCAGGGTCCAGTCAGCCAAACCCCTGATTATCACAGTCTGGATCTGCATCTTCCTGAGTCTCATTTCGATTTTCTTTCCCCTTCAGGGAAAATTTGGATGGACAATGTCCATTGCAATGGCAAGGAGACCACGCTGGCAGCGTGCACCTCCAATGGCTGGGGAGTGACAGACTGCAAACACACCGAGGACGTGGGGGTGGTCTGCAGCGAGAAGAGAATCCCTGGCTTCAAGTTTGACAACTCGTTGCTCAACCAAATAGAGGTAAATGGGCTTTAAAATTCCAGGATGGCGGTCGAGTCTTCCTTGGAGATGTCTGCTACGTGTTGTAGGTTATCTGAGCTGCACTCTATAGTGAGAGCAAATGCTTGACAGTGACTTTTTAATTGTATTTCTAAGAAAAAAGGAGAGAAGGATGTTTGCTGTACCCACAACCTTCTACCCATGTGGGTTTATTGGCCCATAGCACCGAACTGCTGAGTTTTCTTTCCCCTCATGGCTCCCTTTGGGTACTGGAAGCAAACTGGAGGTCTTTGGTGTAACGGGGGGTAGGGTTTGTAGCAAACAGGGCTTACAAGCATGGGGTTGGGAGGAATGGATTTTCAATACAAAAGGTTTTTAGGTCTGGTTAGCTAAGTAATGATGTGACTGTGATAATTCTATGGAAATAGTTCTGGGAGTGGGAGATTAGTGCTAGAAGTGATGAAATGAACATGAGCAGAGGAAAACGTAGGCTGGTCACTGGGGGAAAGGCTCTGGATTTTGGCTGAGGTTGCATCTCCAGGAGTAAAATGCCTGAATCACTGCTCAACCAGCATTGTTAGATTTCTGCAGTATAAAATTCCATGGGGGAATAATCCAGGGGGAATGCTGGGCTGGAAAGAAGCTGGGCTGAGCTCATCAAAGGAAAAAAAAAACGTTTGCTCTCTCGAATGTTCAGGTTGGAAAATATTTGTGGTGACTCAGCCAACTGCTCCCTTGTTTCAGTGTGCAGAACATCTCAAAAGAACTTCTCCACCAACCAGAGGCAAACCTTATTTTAAGCAGAGAGAGAATCCGGGGTGCATCGCATGCCACACCGTGGTTTCTGTGTGGCTCAATCTTGGCTCCGTTTGCCATCTGAAACAAAGGATGCAGCATTCTTCATCCCCTTGCAGCAAAACTGTTCTAGCTTTGCTTTGCAGTCACTGACGGGTGGAAGGCTCTGAAATTCTGCTTGTCTTGACCTGGCTTCCCTCTGCTACAGAGGAGGAAGCAAGGCTTTCCAAAAGGATCTCAATGGCCCCAGGCAGTTGCTTAGGGAGCGAGGCTCATAGAACATCAGTGATGGCTTTGACAGATGTGTGCTTTCCCAAAGCCACAGTGAATCCTTCAAAGAGAGGCCTGGAAGAAAGGATGCTTTCGTCTAGACGGAGGTCGCATCACACTGAGATGCTTTGGGTATTAATCACAAAAGCTGGGGAGGGCTCTGCTTTTCCGTTAGCTAAGCACTGGAGGTTGATTAATGAGTAGGACACGTTGGGGTGACCAAGAACTGGTTGTGCTGATGCTGTGTGGGTGTTGAGCTTCATGTAAGATAAAGAGAATGAATCACAGGACTGGAGCAGCTCATGTGGCTGAAGCCATAGGAGAAATAGGTTTGGGTGAGTTGTATCTTCCATGACCTGGGAGCTGGGTCACCATGGTAAGGGGTGAACTGCATTCCCGGAGGTGGGTGAGGAGCACTGGTGACCAAAGGCACTGGTGAGGGTAGAGAGTTTTCTCATATCCCTCTAAAGTCACAGAGAGCTGAAGGATTCTTTATTCTGCTGGTTTTAATGCTGCAGGATTAAGGCTAAAGGTGATGCGCTATGAATTTTTCAGATGCCTGTGTGGAAGCACAGCTCAGTCACAGCTAGCTGTCAAATGCTTCAGGTTTTCCACCCCCCTTCCAGCTTTTGTTCTCTTCTCTGTGTTTGCTTTATCTCATTAGCAGCTGCTGTGGCATTGCTGGGAGTCAGAGACGATGAGAGGGGTTACTCATAGGGTCACAAACCACAAACAGTGAGGTCAAAAGGCTGATGTGAATGCAAGCTGAAAGTCTTTGCCCTCTCCAGCATGCCTGGGAATTCTGCATGTCATAGCATGCATTCACTGGGGGAAACGTCATCGTTCTGTGAGCAGTTGGGCTCCTCTGGCTGCAGCCCAGCTCTTGCCCAATGGATGTTTCCCCCATTAGGATGGAATTGGAGTGAAGGACTTGAGATATTTTTTATGGACAGGTCTCTCTGCCTTCAGCTGCTGCACTGGTGAAGGCAGTGTGATAATGGTGATGCACTGATGCATTTGGTGGGAGCAGCACTTCTGTTCTGCCTTGCTGGGAAATGCGTGCTCTGGGCAGCACAGACAGCCCATCACCAAGCAAGTGCCATTGCACTCATCTTAAATTCATCATTTGGAAATTGACTTCAAGCCCTTTAGTGCTACTTTCTGTGGGGCTGCCAAGGTTGAACGGGGAAAGCCAGCAGCTATAAGGCAACGTCTGACTTCATTCTGACTCGGCTCCAGCTCGGAGGGGCTGTGCAAACTGATGTTTGCTCAAATCTGGCCCCACTTCCACTAAAATCCAGCAGGCAGAAGGATTGCACACTCTTAAAAGCAACATGAGAGCCTTCGAGCAGAGCTTATTTTTATTGGACGTTATGCATGCTTCTATTCCCCAGTTTGGAAATGCTGTAGATAAGTGGTATAGGATGAAATTTCCATCACCAGAAGCCACTTGGCTTAAATATATACATGTGTATGTATGCTCAGCCGGATCTTTTCCCATCGCAGCTCATGCTTGGAGGGTTACATCACACCTCTTCCTGTTCCTGAGCCTTTCCATTCCTGCTCCCCCAGTTCTATGCAGCAAACCCGCTCAGCCCAGCTTGAGTGGTAGGAGATACGTGACACAGAGGCAGCAGATGGGCAGGAAGAGGTTTAAAAGGACTGAGCTTAGGGCAGCTCTGAAATCAATCCATCAGCCTCTTGCTGAAGGGCAAAGTCCCGTTGTGCTTGATAATTCCAGCAGATGCTGCAGCTTCTAGCCCTGTTCTGAGGGTTGTTTCTTGGAGAGTGGTGGATGCACGGAGTGGGGCTGTTGGCTGGGATCAGCCTCCTGAGCACTGCCCATCTTCAGCAGAGCTTGCTCGAAGCAACCTGGGGCAATGACACTGAGTGCAATCCCGAGCTGCTTTTCCCCCTCCTCTCTAAAACATGTAGACTAAGTATGCAGACAGTTTCTCATTTATGGAGAGAGCTTGTGGCTTAGCCTTGTTTTACTGTGGATGTAAAGGCTGCCCACAGCCACAGGGGCAGGAGGAGACTGATTCTGGACCTGTGCTCCTCCATGCAAGCATCAGCTCATCCAACACCATGTGGCCAAATTACGGTTGGAATAACATGGGGAGTTGACTTAGCTTGTATTTCTTGGAGTAAAAGCTCCCAGGTCTGCGTGCTTGTATTCACATTTGTGAGTTATTGCATGACTTGGGAATACAACAGGCGGGCAGAGCACAGCACCTGCTTTGTTCATAATGGTGTCTCCAGGTCCAGCTGTACAGCTGCTGTGCAGATGGGGCAGGGGATGCTCTTAGGGATGCCATGCCTGAAAGCCCCACAAAGAGCAGGAAGGGAGCTGGGAGTTGAGATGCCCTTCTCTGATGTGCTGGGGGCTGGATGAGAGCAGTGCATGGTCCAAACACACACAAACCCACCTGTGACAGCACTGCTAAGACCACAGCAACCAGCTCTGCCCTGAATGCATCTCTTTAATAAATGCATTTTTTAAGCCATCCCCCAAAACATCCTTAGCAAAATATTTGTTGTCCGTCCTCTTCCTCTCTGTGCACACATCCAGGCTGCAAATAGGATGTGCTCTAAATATATCGAATAGCTGCAGCCACGGTGTTCCCAAATAGATGTGGTACCTGGGAGCAGACAGTGGGCAGACGAGGGCTGGTGGAGCAGACCGGGCTGTGCTGCTATTCCTGTCTTCCTTTTCCTTTCTGGAGCAGAAAAATCTCACTTGAAAGCCCAGTGGCTCAAAGGGTCTGGTTGTGCCGGGTTGGAAATGGGTTGAGTTTGTATTGTCTGGGGTTTGTAAGCAGCCCAGGCTGTGGGGATGAGGTTGTATAGAACTCCTCTGTGTGCTGCTGCTAAGTGCAAGGCTGAGGACGGGGACAGGGTCAGTGGGCATGGTGGGGTGGGTTGGGGTTGGCCTTGGTGATCTCAGGAGTCTTTTCCAACCTCTGTGACCACGGTGGGGATGGTTTGGGACTGGACTTCGATGACCTTAATGTTCTTTTCCAATCTGGATGATCCTACTGTGCTATGATATTTCTTGTGGCCTGGCACAAGTAGAACTGTTGTATCACCATGCAAATCAGTGGATGCTCTCTCTGTGCCATGAGGATCTGTTCCCACCACCTGAGACCAGCCCTGTCCTTGCTGTTTGAAAACCCAATGTTTGTTTACCTGTTTGTGTCAACAGGTTTTAAGCTCTTCCCCCTTCATGTAAATGTTTACCTCTCTAAGCACACACCTGTGTGCAACATAAATGCTGATGTTTGCCCAGAGAGCATCTCAGCATCTGTTCTGGAGATAGCTCAAGTCAGATGTTGATTAAACCATTGAGGTAAGCCTCTGTTTCTTCACTGCTGTAATTTTAACGTGTGTGCAGGGGTTTCTGGTGCTTGCCATCCAGCCCTTGTCTCCAGTGCCCCCTGTTAGCCTTCCTTAGCCTGCTTTGCATTGGGCTCCCACTGAAGCATTGCACAGTTTAGCAAAGGCCTCAGCTTTGTCACTTATGATCTGCACTGCGTTTGCTCCTGGAGCCTGATCCTGCGCTGCGCTCTCCTCTCTCACCCTTTTGCTCTGTGCAAACCTCAGAACAAAAAGTGCTCCTGGTCCAGTGCAGTGCAATGCTCCCAGGGCTGCTGCCTGCCCCGTACAGCCTGTTCAGTCTTGCAGCATCTCCCTCCCTGTGTTTATTTAACAGCTGGGACCTCAGCGGTGACTCAGAGGCACAGCTCCAGATGTTTAAGTCCAAACAGATTCCTCTCATTCCCATGCATGTGAAGAGAGAGCTTTTGTGAAAGCAGGGGGGCAGTGAGTATGGACTATCGAGGGACAGAGGTAGCACACAGGCTCATTGCTTTAGTTAAATCACACATCTAAACGTGTGTAACCATTGCTGGGCATCCTCAGGGCTGCTGCAAGGAGAAAGCTGTCTCTGAGCCTGGGAGGGTGGGGGGATGGTCCTTCCCATAGGAACAGATGGCAAAAGGTAGAAGGGAATGTCATAAAGTGTGGGTGTTTGCAGTCAGGGGTTGCGTTTGGTTCAGAGAGATGAAAACAAAAGAGCTGAGGCTCAGGACCGACCCCTTTTCTTCTTGCTATCCCCTGTTCTCTGAAGGTGGAATTCATGGGTTTCATAACAGAGAGGAGCAGGAGGAAGGGGAAAGGACCCAAAACAGTTTTGGGTTCTGGAGACTTCATGCAAGCAGGAGTAAAATGCCTTTGGGTTTCCTGCTGCGTTTCCTAGAGGTAGTGCTGCTCTTTGGATGGCTGCCTGGCTCCTGAAATGCTGCTGCAGGCTCTGCTTTATGGTTGCAGCACAGCTGCTCGTCTGATAGCTGCTTGGAGATCATCAGAGGGTTTACAGGTCTGCCTCAATAGCTGGCATAACAGAACCAGCAAAGCTTTCAGACAGAGGTTTCCTCGTTAACACGAGCTCTTGTTGCAGGCCTTTGTCTCCACGTGTACAGAAAGCACGCGCAGGCTGTCTGAAAGCATCTGCTCCAGCTATTAAATGTTGTTTGTTCTGATTTGGATGTGAAGTCTGTTTTCACCATCAGTCCCTCTGCTGTATGCATTGGTGTCGGGGGTAAAATACAACCTGGCTGTGCTTGCATTACTGAATACTCCCAGTGCAGAGAGAGGAAACCATTCAAGCCTGTATAGAGCCATTGGGAAGAAGGTCTTAGTGTGCTGCAGGAGGAAGGAGGGCTTACTTTGATCCGTTGTTCTTTATTCTCCCAGTATAAATCCAAGATCAGCAGCACACTGAATTCTTCTCCTGGATGTTTTGCTGTTTGTTCAAACCCAGAGCAAAGCCTTGAGCTCACAGAGTCACAGAATGTCTGGAGTTGGAAGGGACCCATTGGAACCATCAAGTCCAACTTGCTGTGCCAGAAGTTCTATGAGCGAAAAGTGCTGGAGGTTTTGCTGCTGCTTGGATGCAATTCCTGCCTTAGGGTCATTGCAGAAGCACTTTGATCCCTCTGCATTGATCTGCAATGATCCTCTCATTGCTCAACCTGCAGAAAGGGTCTGAGAATCTTTCCTTTCTCCCATCTTATGAGGGCTGTATTTGTCTTGGAGGCTTTTCAGCTTTGTCGCCCCTGCAATAAGGGAGCATTCATCTTGCTGAAGACTTCTACTGCAGCAGTGAGCAGTAATGGCTTAATGATGACTAATGAGTGCAGCACAGGGTAACGATTCTGCTGCGGAAGCACCAGGCAGATGTTTCACATCTGGACCGTTGCTCTGCATGAGGCACACGGAGCAGTGCCACCGTGCAGCTTCTTTGCAATGTGTGCATCTCAGAGCATCGTTCCTGGAGGTGATGCCACACTTTGCTCTGAATGTTTCTGTTCCTTTAGTATGTGCTGTCGAGATGTCTCAGTTGGTTCCTGCGTGGGACCCTTTTTCTGAACACCTGAATGCCTCAGATGTGGCAAATCTTGGATACTGTTGTGTCGTTTGCTTTCTTCTCAAGGGCTGTAGGAGCTTTCCAGACCTAAGCCTGAGCTGTCAACTCACTGTGTTCATCCCTGCACAGAGTCACCGGGGCTGTCCCATGGGTGCTCCTGCTGTGGAGGGCTGAATTCCAGCAGATGGAGGTGAAAAGGAGATATCAGCCAAGTAGTAAATGCAGTCAATAATAAATGTATGTAAAGGTTTGCCCAAGGCTGGGAGTAAGGCCCAGCCTCTCCCTGCAGTTGGTTTCAATTTGCCCAAGGCTGTGATTCCCATCAGTGCTGGGGGATGGATGTGCCACGTGTGATTCTCGGAGCTGCATCAGCCCTGCAGTGCTCTTCCTGCCCCAAATACCTGCGTGCCACCCGCAGAGGCTGTGTCTCTTTAAAGCTTTCGGCCCCCTCCTTTTCCAAGTGATGGAGGGGAGGGCAGGATTCCTCAGATCTGATGTAACCCTGAGCAGAACCACGTGGCTTCGTACATTTTTGACAATAAAAGCTCTCCTGGAAGCAAGCAATAAAATTTTCAGTAGCTCCTTTGTAATTGCTTGCCACAGCAAATATTTTCCAGTCAGCCTTTGCTTTGGGCTCAGGTCCCTGCAAGGTTTCTGCAGCATCCTCACGTAGGCTCCAAAATGCAAAATCCATTCGACCTCCCCGACTCGTTTGCTGCAGGAGGAGCTCAGCTTGCAGAAATGGGGGTATCTCTGTGCCAACAGTGTGGGGATGGGAGCCCAGAGGGACCCCCAGCTCGGTCCCCTGCCAGTGCTCTGTGCCAGTAATCAGCCCCACCACAGCTCACTCCAGTAGTGGCCAAAACCTATACATGTAGTGAGGTCACTGCTTCTGAAATCAACACTTTCAATGAATTTCAGTAACAGAGGGGAGTTATTACATAGCCATTCATTCACACGTGTATGTGTGTATATACCCACCTGAAGGACAGAGGAAGGAATTGCACAAGGTAGAAAGGCTTGTTTGCTTCATGGTTGTCATTGAATTGATTGAATTGGAAGGGACCCTTAGAGGCCATCTGGTCCAAACCCCCTGCAGTGAACAGGGACACCCACAGCTCAGTGGGGTGCTCACAGCCCTGCCAGCCTGACCTCGGGTGTCTGCAGGGATGGGGCATCCACCATCTCTCTGAGCAACCTGTGCCAGCGCTTCATGGAATAGAATTATAGTCATTAAGGTTGGAAAAGACCTCCAAGATCCCAAAGTCCAAATCCCAACCCACCGTACCTGCAGAACCGTCAAGGTTGGAAAAGATCACTAAGATCCCCAAATCCAACCCCAGCCCGCCCCCACCGTGCCCATTCACCGTGTCCCTCAGTGCCACATCTTCACGTTCCTCGAACAGGAACAAAGATGCCACCACACCTCTGGACTTTTCCCAAACAGCCCTCATCACTGCGAGCACAACAGCTCCCCCTTCCCCAGCAGCTTCATTGCAAGCCTGCATCATTCCTCTTTCTTTTCCACCCACAGAACATGAACATTCAGGTGGAGGACATCAGGATCCGGCCCATCCTCGCCACCTATCGCAAGCGGGTGCCCGTCACGGAGGGTTATGTGGAGGTGAAAGAAGAAGGGACCTGGAAGCAGATCTGTGACAAGCACTGGACCATGAAGAATTCCCGAGTCGTCTGCGGCATGTTTGGGTTTCCGAGCGAGAGGAAATACAACACCAAGGTCTACAAGTAAGAGCAGAGCTCTGTGTGTTTCTTTCAGCACTCGGGGCCTTGTTCAGAAAGCCCAAATTGTCAAATGGCACTGGAGACCTTGAGGTAGAGTAAGCTCTGACTGCTTAGTTCCTTCAGATCAGGTTTTCCTACTGTGTAAATACTTGAGATGTCAGGTATTTCCTTGGGTGGGCAGGGGTGGTTTGCTCCCCAACCAAGAGTATCTCTGTTAGTAGCTGGTAGCTCCTGCAGTAGATGTGGGCATTCAGCCCAGTGCATCCCTTTGTTTGCACCTATTAGCAACGGGTTCAGGTCCTGTGTTGTGTGCAGGGTTGGGTGGACACGAGCAAAACCCATCATCTGTGAGCTGAGCTCAGTGCTTCCATCTCTTTGCAGAAAGCTGTAGGGTCAGGTCTTGTGCTGAAGGCTCCGTTGGGAGAACCTTGGAACAAAGCAGGCTTTTGTTGGCTGCACTGCCCATATTGCTTGTGTTCCTCAGTCCTGGTCTTGCTCCTCCAATGTCATGCTTACCCCCATCAAGCAGCTGCTCTCCGATTTAGGGCAGTTGTGATTTCAGTGTTATATGTATATATATGATATATATGTTTCATATATATATATATATTTATTTAATATTTCTTTAAAATGAGAGGAGGAAATGGTGATCCCAAGGGAGAAAGAGCATCGTGCCTTCGAGAGCCTCAGGCTGAGCAGTTCAGGCTGTGTTTCTCCATCCTGAAAGCTGGGAGCTCCGGCCTTTTGTTGTTGTTGTCAATGCTTTTTGTCACCATCCTTCATCACAGACATAGATCTTCCTACGCTGTTCCCTAGGAATAACACCCCAGAGCAGATGCAAAATAGTTTAAGCTCAATTCTGCCTCATTTTTCCCTCTGCTTTGTGACCCAGGAGTGGGAAAGTGTCAGTCGGTGAAGGGGAAGCTCTCCAGGCAGGAGCTGTGGTTTTCCTGTTCTTTTTGGCCTCTGCGTTGCTATTTCTGAAAGCTCCCCCTGGAACCAGCTGGCCGAGTCTCATTTATTTTGTTAGAAAGACGGTGATCAATAGAAGAGGTCTTTGGGCTGGGAGAGCGTAAAGCCATATAGCAGCAGAAAGAATATAAAGTGAATAACCCAGGTGGAGCTCTGCTTTTGGGCACCCCGGGGAGCCAAGCAGGGAGCTGATAATTGCTAGCAGGCAGTTGTTATCCATAGGAACGTTTGCTCCCATCAGTGCAGCAAATTCAGACCTGAGATTCCCATTCCTTGCACCAGAACAGGAGGACAGAGCGCTTCTAGTAAAACAAAGCAGATTTTTCCTGCTTCTCAGTTATGGCATTTCCAAGAAGAGCATTAACTTTAGCAGCTGGAGCCATCTGCCCTAAATAAAAGGATGCGTGGTAATTGTCCCGTCTCTTGCAACAGCCCTCTCTGCATGATGGAAAAGCTGATGCACAGTGCTTCAGCAGCACTGAAAATCCCATTCACTGGAGCTGGAGTCATGAATATGCAACGCAAACCACCAGGCTCGTGCACCTCTGCTACCAAAACACATCTTGTGGTTCGTTTTAATGAAGACCCAAACCATCCTCATTGGTGAGCTGAGCTCGCCGGTGCTCAGCTCCGCGGCTGCGCTGTGGTGGGAGGTGAAATGATGTGCAGATGGATCTGGCTTGAAAGAAAACAAGTTAGTTCATCGTTGTCACCGTGCCAGGGTTTTATTCCTGAATGCGACTCAGGCTCTGCAGTTGACAGCACGATTTATGTTCGGAAACGAAACAAATCTTCAACGTTGTTTCCATGTTCTTGTTCGTGCTTCAAAGCGGTTTTATATAAGAGCTGTTTGTTAATTCCTCCTCCTCCCTGCTCTGAGCAGCATTAAATGCATCCTGCTGACAGGGACGGCGCGAGCGGAGAAGTCTAAGGCAGAGAATGAGCCCGATGCCTTCCTGATGTTCTCCTACAGCTTTTGTCCAACAGCAGTCATGGTGCGGCCAAAGGAGTGGATGATTTGCCCATGGGTGGCCAAAGGGTGGAGGGAAGAGCTCAGCAGTTCCATCACGCTTTGTTCAGTGCCTGCCTGAGTAGCATCTCTCAGTTTAACCAATCTGAGTTGTATATTTGGTCGCCTGTGTGGGGCTTGCGGTAGAAATCCTGATGGTTTGGATTCTCTCCAGCAAAGCCAGGGTCCTAAGGGCTCCAGGAGAAGGTCAGGGCCCAAAGAAGAACTCTCCAGCTGCCATTCAGTGTGCCATGGGTGACTTTCCCAGCACGTGTGTGATTTGCTCTCTGCTCTCCTTGTCCTCTCCGACGTGTTCTTACAAAGCCATGCCCTGTGATGCTTCCCACAGCCCTCAGGCTTAACCTGTGGCTTTTTTTCAAGCTTACTCAGTGAAGATCCATCTCTTCTGACATCCTTGGGTTCCAGCATGACCTCGAATTGGCTGAACTCAGCATGGCTGCTCACTCACCCCTCTGATCTGAGCAGCGTTGTGCTTGGCTTGCACCAAGGCCAGCAAGAGGTGGGCTGCACCCTTTCTGTGCTAAATAGCAAGAATGCCCCGAGTTTCTGTCTGTAGAGATCATCTGCATTCTGCTGTTTTTCACATATCCATTCTGGGGAAGTGAGGTGGGGCTTCTCTGGCTCTTTTTCCCCAGCTTACCAGGGGCTGCTAACACCATCCAGATGTTCGTGCCTCATAAAGTTTCCAGGATGAGGTCATTGTTTGCTATTCTAAGGCATCCCCGTAGTTACTGCTTAAGACAGGCCGTGTTTCTTGTCTGCTTCGGAGTTCAGAGCTCACTGTATGTGTGTGTGGGGGGGGGTTCCTCGGTCAGAACACTCCTCCTGGTTCTCACTTCCAGTGCACAGAATGGTGAAGCAGAACCAGAGGAGTAAAGTCACTGCGTGACGATCTTGCAGATGTTCTCCAGTGTGTAGCATCTGCCTGTAACCCTAATGTCTGCCCTGGGGCTCTGTGGTCTCCCCATCATGTGGTGCAATTGCCTCTCTGTCTCCAGCCTGCCTGTGCCCAGCCTTACCTCCAGCCTGGAGAAATGGGGCTCCAGGCAGGATTTGCTGGTGGCTCTGAGCCTGGGCAGCTGCTGGGCTCATCAGCAGAGATTTATGAGCAGGAGAAGATCCACAGTGGCACAAAATAGTTCACACGGCACCACCGAAGAGCATCACCTGGGACAACCTGGCCAAGTCACCGGTTTGGTTTCAAGCAACCAACCTGGAAAAATGCTCCTTGGTTTCTTTACCAGATCCTGGCCAAGCTCTCCGTCCCACTCACCGGTCAGCTCTGCTGTTGTCTCTCCTTGCACTGTGCTCTGCGTTTGTTCACAGCAAACCCTGGAGCGAGGAGCAGCACAGGGATCCAGCAGAGCCACGTCAGATCCCAGCAAGGCGTTGGCTCCCAGCACCTCTGCTTCCTTCAGCTTCTCACATTTCCCTTTCAGCAGTGCCCTGATCCATATTTACACTTCGCTGACTGTTTCAGCCCTGATACAGCTAGGATGAATCAGGGATGCTTTCTTTTCCCGTTTATCACACATGCCCCTTCCCTTTAGCAGTCCCTGGAACAGCTCCAGTTTGGGAGCAAGAAGCAGGAACTGCTGCCAAGCTCCTCTGTTGCAAACATGTAAGCAAGGAGATTTCTCTCACTCTCAGATACTGCTTTCAAGCTCACAGTTGTTCACAGTGCAGCTCTAAGAAGCGGGAGAGCCATAGCACTCTGCAGCCTATAGGGGATGGCCAGCAAGGGGAGCAGCTCATTCTGGGAGAGGTTTTTTGGGGGACGTGTTAGCATGCTGCCTTTTGAGTTAATAGACCCTTGGATTCTTGAGTGACAACGTAACAGAGGGTCACTGTGAGTGTGAATGGAGCAGCTCTCCATCCATCCTTGCTCCATCCATCCCTGCCCATCCATCCCTGCTCGCTCCATCCATCCCTGCTCCATCCATCCCTGCTCCATCCATCCCTGCTCCATCCATCCCTGCCCATCCATCCCTGCCCATCCATCCCTGCTCCATCCATTTAATTACAAGGCGTTCTTCTCCCAAATGCACCTCCATCGGTGCAGCTCCTCCAGATTCTGGCTCTTCTATTTCTCTCCCCTTTGGTTTCTTTCAGAATGTTTGCCAGCAGAAGGAAGCAGCATTACTGGGCTTACTCCATGGACTGCACTGGGAACGAGGCACACATCTCCAGCTGCAAACTGGGCAACCACCTCAACGTGGACATGGAGAAGAATGCAACATGTGACAACGGGATGCCCGCAGTGGCCAGCTGTGTCCCCGGCCGTGCTTTTGCCCCCAGCAGCCACAGTGGCTTCCGAAAAGCCTTCAGGCAGGAGGTGAGCAGGGAGCAGGAAGGATAAACCGGCAGAGCTCTGCACGGTGCCTTCCTCGCAAGGACGTGGTGCCAGGCTTGGAAGGGCAAGCAAATAAATGTGTCACGTTTCTGTCTGCTCCAGCCAATTGAATGAGTGCCCATTGCTGCTGGGCTTTGCTGTTTTGCAGTCAATTAAATGCTGCTGAGCTCTGTCTCCTGTAGAGATCCAATAGAAGTGAGGTTGTATTTCCACTACTCTCGTGTTTTCTGCAAAGAAGGGCCCTGAGAAGGAGGGAAAACCTGCAGGAGAGGTCGGGAGAGCTGTGTTTGTTTAGTCTAGCAAAGAAGGCTGAGCATAGCATAAAAATCCTCAGCTATGCAAAAGGCTGTTAGAAAACAAGCCCGGATTCGGCTGCTCTTGGTGTCAGTGGGGCAAATGAATGGGGAAGAATAACAAACATGTTTTAGGTTGATGCCTAAGGAAATCCTCTGTCTGTAAGGTATGTGCACCTTTAGGGGGTGATTGCAGAGCTGCAGGCCCTTAATACTGGGTTGGTATTTTGCACTGTGGATCTCCAGGTAGCCTGCATTCCCCAGCACTGTGCTGTTGTGACTGTAGGAGTGGGTTTTTTCTGGGTTCAGAAGACCCCAGAGAGTTCCCTAAAATCCCACTCTACAAGAAGCCATAAGGATTTAGGTCTCGGGGTGAAAGGTCTTGTAAATCATTGCTAATCTTCTGAGCCATGCATGCTGCCAAGTAATTCTTTAAGCCTTTGTGTTGGCTTTGGATATCCTTTGCGTGACCCCAAGCTTGGAGAACTGCGTATGCTTCCAGCTTTAAAAGTGAGGGTTTCAGTGCTCTCAGGCTCTGCAGACTTCACTTGGTGTTCCCACAGCTCACCCCACATCTCTCGGGTGCTGCAGCAGATGGAGGGCTGCTCTGCTTGGCACTGGGATGGAGCACCTCCATCCCATTGGGAGGGAAGGACTGCGAGACTGCTGCAAAGCTGCTGTTGACCCCATTTTTGGGGGGGGGTCCTTGATCTGTGAAGGGTATCAAGGCTGGTAGATCCCCAAGGGCATCTAGTTCAAGCTGCAGCAAAGTGCTCACAGGTGTCTTTGATCCAAGCTGCCAGCATTTTCAGAATGAAGAGTTATTGTAAGAATGAGACTTGCAAAGGGCTTGGTAGGAAAGCAGCAAACTGCTGGCCGTTAGCTAATTAATGCAACTAATTTCATCTTAGGGAGATGGCCACCACTTCATTTCATGGCGGTGATGGGTTGACGGTTAGAACTGATTGGCCTTGACGATCTTAGGGGTCTTTTCCAACCTCAAAGATTCTATGATTCTGGGGGCACAGTGGGAATGGGGTGATGGTTGGACTTCTTGGTGATCTTAGAGGTCTTTCCCAGCCTTAATGATTCCATGATTCAATGGCCATAGGGGCGATGGGTTGATGGTTGGATCTGATGATCTCAGTGTTTTTTTTCTTACTGATTCTATGATTTATCTCATAATACAAAAACTTGCCTTCAGCTGAGATGCTTAGCTGCTTTGTATTCAAGGTCTGCTCTTGAGTTCTTTTGCACACACGAGGAGAACTGCAGTGTCTCTTCCATCCATGTCTTCCAGCAACCTCTGGTGAGGCTGAAAGGAGGAGCCAACACCGGCGAGGGCCGAGTGGAAGTGCTGAAGAATGGGGAGTGGGGCACGGTGTGCGACGACAACTGGAACCTGGTGTCTGCCAGCGTGGTGTGCAGGGAGCTGGGCTTCGGCAGCGCCAAGGAGGCGATCACGGGGGCAAGGCTGGGGCAAGGTAAGGGCAGGGGAGCTCTGGGGACCCTCCGTGTCCCGTTCTCTCCTGAGAGCCCCTTCATGATCCAGAGCAGCGTGTTTTCGCTGGGATGTTTGTTTCGGGTGCCAAGAATTTCCTGTCTCCTCTTAGTAAGTCTCCTGAGGCCGTGCCTTAGGGAGCCGTTCAGGATTCATTGAAAGAATTCTGGTGCCGATGAGTTTAACCTTCCCCTCAAACAGCTGTTCCAGTAATTACTTCTTCGTTATCGCATCCGTTGCACTCAAAGTCTCTTTACAAGTTCTCCAGATGCACATTACTAGAAGGCTCCTGGCAAAAGTGGGTCTTGGACATAGACCTCAGGCACTCTCCAATTTAAGCCCTGAACCTTAATTTAGCCTGCTAAAAATAGGAGGGCTGTTTGCACGACTCTGAGCCAGCTTGGGTTTGGATTTCCTGTAACTGGGAGTTGGTTCAAATCCCAAACTCTGGTAAATGGCAACTCAAAGCCTAACGTTTGCCCTCTCAAGCCAACTGCTGATTGCCTTCATGTAAACCCTACAAATAATGACACCAAACCTAACCCCTTATAGTGAAACGCAATGAGCAGGTGGTATTTCTTCAGACCAGCATGGCTTGGAGAAAGTGCAAGACAAGGAGAGCTTTAAAATGGGACTTATCTGTTGGATTTGCAAAACAAACGAACAGAAACCCAAGAATGATGCGCTGGGATGTGCAAGGTGAAGCACACAGGGATGGGCTGATTGTTGCAGGTAGTAGTTAGTGAATAGCAATCCCAATTAAAACAAAAGGGATCGACTTCTGAAAGGCGCTTGGTCCAGCGGTGTGAATGTGCTATCCATTGCAATGTCCTTAGGAGAACCAGGGTAAAAGCCCAAGCAGTGGGAGAATATGTTTGTTGGGTATACAGCCCTAATTCTGTTCTTCTGGTAAAGGCAATGGCATGGGGAAAACACAGAGCTGTGGCCCTGCCCTCTGGCTTTGTCATCTCCTTGGTATGACGTTGTCAGGGTAGAATGTGAGGCTGGATGTGTGTTGCGTTCTTGGTGCATCACCCTCCAATTCTGGTCAGCACCATTCCTCATACAGAACTGCTTACAGGGCAGTGTTGCCGTTTCCAGCTGCAGACCACTAACTGGATTTTAATGAGAGCAACAAAAAACCAGATGTGCGTGCCACACATCTGCAGAAATATGCTGGAGAGCTCTTGTTGTTGTTGTTGTTGTTGTTGTTGCACTTTCCCAGTCCTTGTGCTGCAGTCTGTGGAGGTGAGGGGTTCACCAGGCACATCATTAAGCTGTCACTCAGGGTGAGGGATCTCAGTCCCAGGTGTGCTGGCTGCCATGAGGTTAGGAAGGCTCCAACTGGCAACAGAAAAAGGTTTTTGAGCAAAGGATCCCGCCTCCCATCAGCAAACCAATTATCTTTTCCTGCCTTCCAGAGCCAGCCCTTTGCTTTGAAGGCTAAAAGGAGCAGGCTTGGAGTTGGGTGACACGTTCCTCCGCAGAGAGGTGAGCACCAAGTGGCTCACGGTGAAGCAGTGCTGGTGGGATGCAGTCGGTGGAGCTGCCACCATCTTCTTTTGGGCAACTGGTGTCACCTCTGGGAGACCCACTGGGGCAGTGGGTGTCATTTCAGTGCCTTGAGCTGGGCCCTAATTTATGTGTGTGGTGTTGGTCAGCCCCCTCTGGCTGTTGGGAGTGGGTGGTGGTGGCCATCGCCGACACACAGATGTTCCTTTCTTGTCCATGTGTGTCCATCAGCAATTATGGGAACTGGTTTGCATAGGCTCCAGAAAATACTCTGTTTTGTGATAAAAAATCTGATTAATTCCCTCAAAGCTTCTTTCCAAGTGGATTTGGGCTCAGTTTGGAATCAGGACGTAGGATTTCTATAGGATAATTACCTTCTCATGCGCCTTCTCTCCCTTCAGGGTCTCTTTGGAAGTGGCAGTTGTGCACTGTGAGTTCACAAGGATGGAACCAATTATTCCTTTCCGATTTCTGCCCCACTGCCTTAGCACCATTTTCTGCAGCAACAAAAGCCAATGATTCCCTTCCTGTCTTGTTACCAGTCTTGTCATAGTCGCTTGCCCCACAGTGTTTCACCGACCTCTTGCACATCCCCGTGTTGCTCCATTTTGCTGTCCCAGTGAATGTGTCCATGTTGCATCTAAATGTCAGGTTTTGACCAAGAACAGATTCCTGTCACACAAACCCAGCCAAAAGGTCGTAATTTTTGTGAATTGCTCCAGCTGAAGTTTGTAAATTATGTAACAACGGAAACTTGGCTTTTTCTGCAGCGTGTGGCTCCCGGAGACTACTGGAAAGAATGTGAAATGGTAAAATTAATAATGATAATCTTGCAGCTCTTTTATTTTTTACAAGAAATCGCTGGGATTTTTTTTTTTCAGGATCACCTTGTTTTGAATGCTAGAGGTCTGCAAAGTGTTAGCAAACAGTTATTGGATAGTTCTCCACTCCCCAGTAGCACGGGCAGAAGATATGACCTTATTTTCTTCCCCTCCCGAAGGCATGGGTCCAATCCATCTCAACGAAATCGACTGTACAGGATTTGAGAAATCCATCACAGACTGCAAGTTCAACATGGAGTCGCAGGGCTGCAACCACGAGGAAGATGCTGCTGTGAGATGCAACGTTCCCGCGATGGGTTTCCAGAACCAGGTGAGAGAAGCCCAGAAGCTTAAACTCCTGAGCCTCGAAACTGACCTGTGATCCTTGCCCAGCTGCTGTGTCACCTCTGCTTGCAGTGACATTTACTGAATGGAGGGTTTGTGGGGGTTTTTTTGCCCTACAGCTGCGCCTGGTTGGTGGTCGCAACCCATACGAGGGTCGGGTGGAGGTGTTGGCTGAACGCAACGGCACGCTGCGCTGGGGCACGGTTTGCAGCCAGGGATGGAGCACTGTGGAGGCCATGGTGGTGTGCAGGCAGCTGGGGCTGGGCTTCGCCAGCCATGCCTTCCAGGTGGGTCCCCATAAGCATGGGTGGCACGGGTGAGGTTGGGTAGAATCATTATGGTTGGGAAAGACTTGTAAAGGTCTTCAAGATCATCAAGTTCAAACATCAGCCCATCCCCATCATAGAATCATGAAGGTTGGAGAAGACCTCTATAAGAGCCAAGTCCAATTATTGACCCATCACCACCATGTCCTGAGATAGAACTATTAAGGTTGGAGAAGACTTCTGCGATCACCAACTGTAACCCACCCGTAGAATTATTAAGGTTGGAAAAGGCCTCTACAATCACCAAGACCAATTACTGACCCATCGCCACCATGTCCCCAAATAGAATCTCAGAATCATTAAGGATGGTGAAGACCTCCAAGACCCCCACGTCTAACCCCAACTCATCCCCACTGGCCATGTCCCTCAGTGCCGTATCTCCACAGCTCTTGGACACCTGCAGGGATGGTGACCTCATTACCTCCCTGGGCAGCCTGTGCCAATGCCTGACCACTCTTTCAGAGAAGAAATCTTCCCTAATATCCAACCTGGTCCTTGTTCTTCACTGGGTCACACTGGGATTTGAGCTGAGGGAGGTTGGAAGCCAATTTTCTCCTGGTGTCAAATCACCAGGAAAACAATTTGATTTTGCTCCCTTAGTTACTTCTCAGTGCAGCACATGGTGCGGCTGCATGCTAGCTCCCTGGGTTGTTGGTGGCTTTTGCTTCTGTGATGACAAATGCCCTTAAGCCTCCCTCCTCACGCATGACCAAGAACAGCACTTAAAAGGGATAAAAGCCACCAGCTAGCACGTTTGGGACAACCACAGAAGAATGAAGTGTTCTTTCTCAGCAAAGCTCCTTGGCGCAGGGAGCAGCAGCCTGCTGTGCTGGCTGTAGGAAAGCGAGCAGCAGCCCCAGAAATAGGACTGCATGCAGGGCAACAGAAGCTTGCCACCCCAATAAAGGACACAGACCAATAATCCTGGTGCAAGACGTGCTCCTGAACTGATGCACCCCTCAAGGATCACAAGGGCAGGCAGCTTTTGCAAGGAAATGTACAACTGCCTTTACTGCAGTTCCTGGTGTTGGCACAACGGCTCCCCAAAGGAACTGGCTTCTCTCTGGGAAAGCAGTCCCCTGCCAGAGCTGTTCTCGTGCAAAGTGGCCCCTGAAAGTGGAGCTTCAGGGAAAATGTGGCTTGCGCTGCCACCGAGTAAATAAAATTCAAGTGGGCTTTCACTGATAGAAGGAAAACTATTTTCCCCCAAACAATTGCCAGAAAGCCAGAACTTGGGTGCAGAAGCAAAAAGCAGCGCAGAGCATCTCCTCGCAGGGAGCAGAGGCTGTGCCACACTCCAGCATTTTGGTGCTGTGTCCAATCCGCTGGGCTTCTGACCAAGCCGGGATGCCAGGAGGACATACCAGGCTCCTGAGCAAGCAGATTGCCATGGCTTTTAAGTGTTGCTCATGGCCAGAGAGGGAATCTGGGGTCTGATGCCTTAGGAGGGAGGAGGCTGGAGCTTTGCTGCAAGCTGGTTCCTCCAGCTGACTGCTTGCACAGCTGCCAAGCGGAGCACAAGAGCTGAGGATAGCCACGTCCCTTCAATGCTGGCCTTTCCAGCTCTGTTGACACAGCCCTGAGAGTCCAGTGAGAAACAAGACATTTTTTCCTTTAGCTGAGACTGTTGGTATTTAGAACAGAAAAGGCTCTTATGCGTATCCCGGCTGCAGCAGCGACGCGAGCATAAAGCTACACTGTGTAGAACAGGGCAGCCCTGTGTGCAGGGTGTTGCTAACAGGGTTAACAAACAGCCTGTTGCAATGGAAGCAATGGTGCAGATGGGTTCTCTTTTCCTAGAAACGTTTCCAGTTTGGGCACTAATGCAAGGACGAAAATTCTTCTTCTTCTTTCTTCCCTTCACCCAAGCTTTGCCATTGCAGTTTCATTGGGGCTACAGAAGGTTTTGAGAAGGTGAGAGATGCTGATCAGCAGCATCCTGCCTCCATTCCTCTGCACTGACACAAACCAACAGCTCCATCAGGAACCCCAATCCCTTAATAGAGGGCACCGAGCAAATCTGCCTCTGATGCAACCTCATGCATGCAGGGAGAACACAAGTTATTCACAAGGATACACAATTATTCCCATAGCAACCCATGAAATGGAGTGTAAACGCCTCATTCTATCCCTCTGCCCAGGAAACCTGGTACTGGCATGGAGATGTCAGTGCTGACAGCGTGGTCATGAGTGGGGTCAAGTGCTCAGGGACGGAGATGTCCCTGGCCCACTGTCGTCATGATGGAGCCGATGTCTCCTGTCCTAGAGGAGGAGGTCGCTTCGGTGCTGGCGTGTCCTGTTCAGAGAGTGAGTTGTCATAAAATCACAGGTTGGGTTGGGTAGGAAGGGACCTTAAAGATGATAGAATCATAGAGTGGGTTGGGTTGGAATGATGCTGGGAGACGATAGAATCTCAGAATAGTTGGGTGGGGTGGAAGGGTCCTTAAAGGCCATAGAAGCAGAGGATGGGTTGGGTGGAAGGGTCCTTAAAGGCCATAGAAGCATAGGATGGGTTGGGG
>NW_024962307.1:65933-107663 GCF_019238085.1 Lagopus leucura | reverse complement strand
AAAGGCCATAGAAGCATAGGATGGGTTGGGGTGGAAGGGTCCTTAAAAATGATGGATTCGTTGAATGGTTGGGTTGGAAGGGTCTTTAAAGCCCATTCAGTGCCACCCCCCACCATGGATTGTTGCCTCCCACCAGACCAGGTTGCCCAGAGCCTCACCAAACCTGACCTTGGGCACCTCCAGGGATGGGACATCCACAGGCTCTCTGAGCTCCATATCAGTATCTTGCTACCCTAACCTGGGCTTCAGTTCATTTTGTTGCATTTGCCCTGGGATACGCAGGAGAAAAAGACCTGCCCCAACAGCGGGATGGGGCTGACCAAAGAAAGGGCTGGACCCACCTCTAGCAAACTGCGGTGTGTTTTAGGAGCCCATCAGCTCATTTCCCACCTCCCTCCCACCAGCTGCCCCCGACCTGGTGCTCAACGCCGAGCTGGTGGAGCAGACCGCCTACCTGGAGGACCGCCCCATGTTCATGCTGCAGTGTGCGCAGGAGGAGAACTGCTTGGCCAGCTCAGCCATCAACACCTCCGTCACCTCCGGCTACCGCCGCCTGCTGCGCTTCTCCTCCCAGATCCACAACAACGGGCAGTCGGATTTCCGCCCCAAAAATGGTCGCCACGCTTGGGTCTGGCATGACTGCCATCGGTGAGCGCTGTTGGGTCCACTGACCAAACCAGCCGTGGGGAATGGGAACCGAGCTGATGCTGTGGTTCTGCAGTGACAGTTTGGGACAGGGTTGGTTTTCCTCTGACTTGGGAGCTGAGAAATTCAGCTCCCAGCTTTTGTTCTGCCACTGCTGTCAGGTTTGTGCCGCACAGAGCGACAAATGCTCAGGTTTTGCACTCTTCTACGAGCAGTTTGTGAGCAAAGTGGGATGCAGGCAGCGCTGCTTCAGTGTCACAAAGGCTGCAGAGCTTCAGATGGGGCACGTGTTGGCACAACACCTCGCAGCCAGGTTGCTTTTGTGATGTGTGTTGCTAAAACCTCAGCGGCAGAGAGCCCAAAATAAACAGGAGATGGCAGTTTCAGGAGGAGGAAACCCAAATGGGTGCAGAACCTCTGCTTCTGCTCTGGCCCTGGAAGGGGGAATGCATGGGTTCTGCAAGGAGCTGAGCACATCGTGGGGTGGGTGAAGGAGACTTTCGGAGCAATTTGGGAGACTGCATAAGTGAGGTGAGATTGGGGAGAGGCCAAGAGCCATCTGTGTGCTCAAAACTGGATTCTGTTTGTACGGAGGAGGATGAACTCAATTCCTCTTCAATGTTTCCAGTCTGTAAACAGCAGAAAGTAAACACCTCTTTGAGTGATTCAGACATATTTCAGAAAGTGAGTCAGACTGGAGACCTCAAACTTCTATCAGAAGCTGCCAAAGGAGACAGCTCGCAAGTCAACAGCTTGGAAACGTCCCTTCTCTCCCTGTTGCCTCACCCCATCACTGGGAGCTTCTGTTCAGGAGCCTTTTGATGTGGGAGCAGAACAAAAATGGGAAAGACTGTATCAGGGAGTGAGAAGGGATTGACTTTTGGCAGGTGGTGGGTTTGGGTTTTGCTGGTTTTAGAGGAAAGGAGGTAAAAAGAAACCTAATCTCTGGAGGAAACATTTCTGCCCCTTTCAGCCTTGCCCCCTTTTTCTGCAGAAATGTGTGCTGCAATGCTATGGGTTGGGAGCTTTGAGCCACAGTTATTTTTACAGCTGGGAAGGAGACGAGCTGTGCCTTGTGCTCAGCACTGCTGAGTTTGGGTTGGCGTTGAATTGTGTGGGCATTGCCTCCCTCCTGAGCCACACCGATGGGTTTTGGTGTCTTGGGGTTTCAGGACCTCCTGTTCCCAACGAGTGCTGTGGGTTTTCCCCCTGTCCCAAGTCCGGGATCATAAGGAGTGTTTTCCATCAGTATGGCCACACTCGTGCTCCCAGCCTTGACCCCATGTTGCACCCTGGTTCTTCCCATTGCCCTCAGTGCAGGTTCAATGCCTTGCTGAACCAGCATCGTGGCATAGAACACAATGGTCAGCATTACCCAAACCCTGCAGGGGGGGCCTGACTTTGCTAATTATGGGCCTAACCTTGCTAACTACGAGTCTACAGCCCATCTTGTGTGCTCTCTCTGACGCATTCGTGCTGGCACTGCGGCCCAGGTTGGGTTGATGCTAACATCTCCCCATTTCAAGCTATGGGATGGAAGGTGTGTGATGCCAGCTGTCATGTTGTTTAGCTCCCCGTGAAGCGAGTGCTGAGAAAGATGCTTCCATCTGTCATTCGTTTTGAGGAGGGGGAAAAAATGGAAAATAGGTTGATAGTGTGAGTACACCCTGTGCTGGTTACAGCCTGTTGGTACAGAGCAACTGAAATGCTTCTTGTAGTGATGACAGTGCACTAGAAATGATAACCTGGCTGCTGCTGCCCTTACAAAACAGTGTGTGATCCTACCAAGGCTCTTACCTGGAAGCAGCTTCAGCACCTGCTATGTGAACCAGCCCTGGGCTGGGAGCCAGCACGCAGGGTGGTGCCCAGGGGAAGGTTTCCTGGCTGTGGTTTCTCTTCTTCTGCTCCTTCTGGTCCCCAGCACTTTGCATTGTTTCTATTCCCCCGCGCAGCCCCTGAGGGGCAGTAATTAAAGAGCTGTTTTCCTTAATGAATCCTCGTGTCTTGCAGGCATTACCACAGCATGGAGGTTTTCACCCACTATGATCTACTGAACCTCAATGGAACCAAGGTAGCTGAAGGACACAAAGCCAGCTTCTGTCTGGAAGACACCGAATGTGAAGCAGGTATGGCTGTTCTATTCTCTATGCTATAAGAGAAACCCTACAGAGCCCGTGTGTTGAGGCTGCCAGAACTCAGCTTCTCACTTACAAAGTGTGCATGTTGTTCCCACAAAGCAAGGAATCCCCAAACTCTCCTCTGGGTGATGACACAGGAGGTGGCAGCTCTTCCCATGCATGTTACTGGTGCATCCTTCTCATTACAAGACATTAAGCAAAGCAGCGTTGAACTGTCTCATCCAAAATTGTGTGCCTGTAGCTCATTGCTACCCACGGGAGCTAGGGAACAACCCGCCCTTCCCCTGACACAGTCTGAGAACCCAACACTGTGCTTTCAACTCCTTCAGATGTGCAGAAACAGTACGAGTGTGCCAATTTTGGTGAACAAGGGATCACTGTTGGCTGCTGGGATGTGTACCGACACGACATCGACTGCCAGTGGATCGACATCACCGACGTCCCACCAGGAGATTACCTCTTCCAGGTAGGGGGAAAGAGGTTTCTTATCCAGTAGGGGTGTCAGGAATGTCAGTCTTAAGTAACCCACACGCAGCCAACGTTGGGTAGTCCTCCACAATCCATGTGCAGCTAATGCCAGTAACACAGATAGGTGACATGGAATGCAACGCGCTGTCTTGGACAAAGTTCTGAGGTTGTAAGCAATGCTTGCTTTGCTTGGGGATGGATGAAGTGCTATTCTTGGGGCGTTTGCAGGAGTTCTGTGCTTGCAGTCTGCTTTGAGCAAGGGGAAGGAGGTGGGGGGAATTCTTTGGTTCTAAAAGCAGCCCAGAGCTGCAGAGGAGCGAAGGGAGGAGGCATTATTTTTGTCTTCACTGCTATGGTGTGAAATGGGGAGGTGTTTGAGGGTGATGTCTTGGTGCGTGGGCAGAGGCGTGATCATGATCTGGCTTTAATTAAGGAGCCTCTGTCTGCTCCCCTCATGAGCTACAGTCACAGACTCATTAAAGTTGGAAAAGACCATTAAGATCATCCAGTCCAACCATGATTGTGCTGCAATGGAAAAGCACGATTCTCTCCCAACCTGATCCTAGAATCTCACCTCCAAATAACTCCACCCTGTGTTTCTCCATCGCTCCTAAGGTCGTCATCAACCCCAACTATGAAGTGGCTGAATCTGATTACTCCAACAACGTGATGAAATGCCGGAGTCGGTACGACGGGCAGCGCATCTGGATGTACAACTGCCACACAGGTGAGAGAACAGCACAGCCCAACCGGCCCCAATTTGCCTTAAAAATCATCAGATCCCTTTGAAAATGGAATGAAGTTGCAGGCTAAGCTGAACCGTTTTTTAACATGGAAAGTAACTCAACAGCAGCTGCCTGTCAACTTCCAAATAAAGCCCATGGCAAAGCCAGTTTCCATGGTTGGCTGAAGTTCCTCAAGGAATGTTTTCACTGTTTCTTTTTTTTTTATTATTAGTTTGTTGCTTTTCTGAAGAAAATAGTCATCTCACATTACAGCTTATGACCTAGTTCGAAAAGCCAAACCCCCTCCAGTTGGACAAAGAGCACTGAAGTGCTGGATGAGCTCTCCAGCTGAGCTTGAAAATACTTTTACTTCAAAATACGTTCAGCTTTTGTCTCCAAATGAGCAAAAAGTGAGGCCAGGGCCCTATTGAAGAGCAAAACAGAGCCCCCCTTTACCCTCACCCTCAAGGAGACCATTTCACAGTCCTGATAGTCAACAAAGGTTAGCAGAAAACTCAGCACAGGTCGTAGCCAAGTCTCCCAAACACATCAATTACACCCAAGACTGTTTGGCTGTTCCAATTATGGCAAGGCTTAATTAATGCTTAAATTAATTAGCCATGAACTACCTTGCCCTTCTAGCATTTGCTTTGGGGCCGTGTTGCAGCACGTTGCTCTGGCTGTGCGATGCCCCACGTCCACCACTCTGCCCGCTCCATCCCTAACCCTGTGTTCTCTGGGCTCACAGGTGGCTCCTTCAGCGACGAAACGGAACAGAAGTTTGATCACTTCAGCGGACTCACAAACAACAAAGTGTCCACCCGATAGAGCAGCACTGCCTCCCATCCCACTATTTAAGAAGCGAGGCTTCCCGCTGCGCTCATTTCCCCAACCACTGCGCCAAGACAAAAATCAAGCAAGCAATCAAACTCTAAATTAGCAAGGTAAATTATTTTCTAAAGCTGCCTTCCTTCCCGGTGTAAATGCTTGGACCACCTCTTGTAAATCCCATCCCCGCTGCTGAGGGTGTTGGGAGCAGGCTTTCAAACTCTACTGGGCTCCAACCTCCCCCCACCATCTTTATGTGTGTACACAGCTCTGGGCTGCAGCGAGCTCAGTTTGCCTTTGGTTGGGTATCAACAACCTCAACGGGTCTTGACCGTTCATTTTCTTCACATTTTGGTACTTTCAAGCTTGAGCTGAAGCACCACTGACGCATATTCTTCCATTTGTGATGATGCTTACCCTCAGCACCGCTGCCACTGCTCCATTTTAGCAAAGAAACACAGGAAAGAAAACAACATCGAAGCGTTCCTTCTGAGCAGAACAGTCTAAAGCATAATTTAATACTGCAGCCAAACTCTCGCATTCAACAACCAACTCCCAGAACCAACGGAGCAGCAAATGCAGAACTCTGCCTCCACGTGCAGCACAGCTCCTCCACCACCCAGAAGCCGTGCTGAGTCCACAGGATCGTTGCTTCCCACTGCACAGCAAGCAATTCACCCAGCAGCCCCTACGTCCACCTACACGTTACCTTCTAAGCTGGATATTCCCTCTTTTGGAGGATGAGTTCAGTTAAGGCATTGCACCCCTGTACCCTGCAGAGGTAACTTTGTGGCTTGCATCGTCAGGGATGCGCTGACCGCCTAAGTTGGCTCCGAGGATTTCTTTTTTACTCTTAGTTCAGTTCACAATGGTGCTAAGTGTGCTCCTCTGTTTGTTTGAGGACGCACGTCGCTACAGATTTTCCACCACAGCTACTTGAATAAATTGTTTCACCCAGAAAAAAAATATATATCCGTTTTTAAATCCTACTTTGTATTTCTACTCCCCGCCAGCTGAGGGCTTTGTTCACAATTCCCGGTACTGAAGTCTCCTTCTCCCTCTGTGTTTGTACAGAAGGCTTCTACACGCAGCTAGAACTAAATGGAGTGCAGCCAATTAACCATCTCAATCCACAGGGATCAACCCACCATCCTACCTCACAGGGATGTTGTGAGGCTTAACGGTTCTTGCTAACGCCTAGAGGAGTATTTCTTGTATCCAAGATGTTGACACAGAGGAGAGGTTTTCAGCCTGCTGGAAGTTGGAAAAGTCCATTTTGTTCTCAAGATGCAGGACAGTGCAGCTAAAGCAGAGCCTGGGGGATGCTCTATTGCTGCTGCTGCAACTCAAGGTGTCTCTCGGAGCATCCCTTGCCATTGGGCTCTGTGCAAGTTGAGCTACTGTTGAGTTCTGGTTTGCTTCTCCTAATGAACAAATAACTTTGCTTTCTAACAGAACAACACAGGCAGGCTTCTTTTCAATGAGGAAAAAGCCCTGAACCTCAATGCCTGTCACTACTGGGGGATATCTGAACAACAATATGACAACAGAGTAAACACTGAACAGAGCTTTTGACTCCTACAGATGCTCCGCTCCAACTGAATGCTGACCAGTGAGATGCCCTTCCCTCACCCTGGTGCACTCCTAACAATTCCTGGTGGGCTTTAACACGAAGTAACACTTCCTTACGTGCTGCAGAGAGTGCAGATGCTTTGGAGCAGAGCAGGGCACGGTGTTCTCCAGCACAAAGAGCAACCTGCAGGGCTCTGGAGCTCGACATCTCATTCAACTTTTCCCCTTCTCAACTCAGAAAGCAAAGAGAACATCCCCATGGCAACTCACTGTTCTGCATGCAGTTTAATATCACAGCCACGCTCATCTACACATGGTTGTTGGGTTTTTTTTGAGTGGAGATGGTTCACTCCTCCTGGTCCAAACCTTCTGGCAGGAGCCCTTCGGGGCCGGAGCTGCACTGCTGCTGGTGCTTCAGCCCCAGGGCTCGGGTCACCAACCTTCTTGCCACCACCGTGTCAGTCTGGGGTCTCTCTTTGGCAAGCTGAAGGAGTTCTGGGTGAAAAAAGGTAAAAATGGTGAAGCTGGAGGTTACTCAGGAGCAGTATTGGCTTACGTGCAGGACACAAGAGCAGGTGTCTATTTTCTGAGTTCCTTTGGGATGAGCATTGCTATGAGCAAACCATCCCACCCTACAGAGCAAGTTGTTGTTCTTTTGGAAAGGCTTTCCTTCAGATTTTGTACAACAGCTTTTGTGCAACAGTGTCGACATTTGGACATGAAGAAGCTCTGGTCCTCTAGTGGTCCATGATGGTTGGACCTGATGGTCTCTTCCAACCTCAATGATTCTATGGGGATGGGTTGGCTGCCGTGACCTTGGAGGTCATTTCCAACCCTAATGTGTGTTTAAGGCTCTGTGGCTGTGCAATGTTCCCCATTTCAGGCTTTCAGGAACACTGCAGCTCCATTCCCTCCTCTGAGAACAAAGCGAAGGCACAGTCCAACCCACGGGGCCACACAGGGAGAGATTTCATCTCAGCATCAGCTCACCAAAACCAACAGCCTCCAGCCTCAAAAAGCACCAAGGGAAAACGCCTGGTTTTGTTGTTTTTTCTTTTAATCTGTTAAATCTATCGGATGCTTTAGGAAAAAACTGGCCAGGAGGGAGCAGCGAGCTCCAGTTCCTAGCACACGTCTGGCTTGCTGCAGTTTCATCCTCAATAAAGCAATGCACCAGAACCTTACCAAGTCCAAACTAACCTGGATTTGGCTGCTATCTGATCATTTATCAGCAACTGTTTGCAAATTATTATCCAGTTAGCCAAGTGGGCTTTTGCTTGCTTTTTCAGAAGTGTTATTCCTAAAGGCAGCCTAGCAGCAGCTTAAGGGAAAAGGGGGGGCAGGCTCAGAGCATCACAGCTTGGACCATGGAACTGCCAACCTTTCTTTTAAAAAGCTGTTAAAAAATAATAATTAAAAAAAAAAGAAAAAAAAAGAGACACTGTCAGCTAATTGAGATCCAAACCTGCATTTGGAAATAAATGGCACTTGAAGTGAGTGCAGGGTTTGTATGCTTATAAGCTGATCCCACTCCTGCCAGCAGGGTACAGATGGAGAATTTGAATGACAACAGGTGAGAAGTGTGAAAGCAAACCACTTCTTTCACATTTAATCGAGCTCAGGAACTTCTAACTGTGACAGTGTCCCTTGGAATCATTCATGCTGACATCTGTTTAGTGCAGTGACTGCAGCTGTGCCTCCGTCAGCCTCTCTGCTACAAGATTCATGGCATTTCTTTACAGTGGCAAATGTACCTGATTACAGTATGATTTTAAAAGGCAATCAACTAAATAAACCAATGTTAATGGCTGAGCTTAACCATTTCCTCTTCACTGATACTGAATAAAATTATGCCAACCACAAAACAACTGCTCTGGGGTTTGTCTTTAATTGTGCAGAGTAGGGCAGAGCTTTTTGGGCAAACGTTTTGACATATTCACGTTCACCTGTGCCCCCATTTGCAGCTATTTTGGCTGTCAGAGCAACAAGCAGCATTAGTGGCACTGGAAGATGTGAGGTAACAGGTTGGGGGCAAATACTGCCCTGCCACAGCCAACAAAGCTGTTAAAAGGAATGCTGGTATCCAATAAGTAGTTCCCCATTAAAGTGTCGCCGTGAGACTGACCACCCAGGACACAGAACAGGCAACTGAAAAAATGGTAGCATAGATATACATACACATGTTTATCATCTTACTTGGTCGCTGAAGTGCCTTAATTTTAGACTGCTTCGTCGCATGGATCAGCGGTCGGATCTTCAGTGAAGGGTAACGCCGCCCCAGGGCTTGAGATGCTTCAAAGAACAGAGCACAAAGTCAGCAGCAGGGGAATGGTGGCAGCTTTCATCACACAAAACCCAGCCCGTGGTACCACAGTGCTGCACGACCCACGGGCTGCCAAGGCCGACTGATCCCAGGGCTCCCCTCCACCTTACATCAGCCCTTCCTTGGGCAGGAGGAGCTCTAAGGAAACACGAATTCTAAGGACCACACTGATAACTAGGAGCAAATCCCAAGAGCAGAGTGTGGGCGCTCAGGCTGTGCATGGCGACAGGTTGGTGGTTGGACGTGAGGATGGGGGAAGTCTTTTCCAATCTTAACGATTCTATGGGCACGGGGCTGACAGCTGACTCGGTGATCTTAGAGGTCATTTATGACCTTAATGATCTATTCTGTAGAGCACTGCCACGGGTTGCCCCATGCACGGTGGGCGCCCTGTCCCTGGGGACACCCAAGGTCAGGCTGGATGGGGCTCTGAGCACTTGGAGCTGTAGGTGCCCCTGTTCATTGCAGGGGAGTCGGACCGGATGGCCTGGACAGGTCTTCCCAAACTCAAGCCACTCCACCAGATAAAAACTGAAATGACAAAACCATTCCGTGCAATGCGTAGCTCACCATACAACAGGTACCCCGGTAATTACCCAAGCCAATTAAAAACCAGTTCATCTTGCAAAGCAGAGCTCCCACGCTACACGCCTTACAGATACTCAAGTTTGATGTGCAAAGAAGCAAGGTGTGAGGAAGCAGAACTCGTGCCCAGGAGCCCCACAGCTCCCCACCTGCAGACAGGCTGGAGAAGATCCCCAGGGCGTGCGTGTCGTCCACCCACTGGATTTTGAAGCCACTCTCACTACAATGAAGAAAACAATACGAGAGTTTTGGTTCATAGGAAGAAAAAGCCACGCGAGTGAAGCCCACAGCCATGTTGAGTTTCCAAGCATTCAGTGTTGCCATCCGAGCACTGCGCCCATTTCACAAAGAGGGGAAAAGGATCAGAACTACATCCAGTCCCAGTGTGTGATTCCCCCAAGGACTCTTCTTCCCCTAAAGAAGCTCTTGGCCAACAAGCAGCCTCTATTTCATGGGCTGTCTTGCAATACTGCCATGCACACAGTGCCCTATAAGCACCACCTGAGTGCTCGGCCACTTGCAATGAAAAGCAGAATTCGTTTGCAGAGTGGTTTGCAAAGCTTTGGATGAAGAGACCAAAGCAGAAATCTATTTAATAAAGTGTCAGTGGAAAATGCGAGCTGGGGAGTGAGGAGATCAAAGATTTTCCCTGCAGCAGGGGAAATAAAAACCACGATCGAGCGCTCAAATTAGATCTGTCAATTTGCAGCTCAGTTCCACTCTCACAGCAGAGGGAAGGGAACACGTAGAAGAGGAAACACTGACAACAGACAGCAGCACATTTAGAATGCAAACAGTGCTTTTCAGCACAGGGGATGAGCACTGCCAATGAATCCAACCCCCATGGAGAGCTGTACGAGCCCGCTGACCGCCCCATGGGGCAGAACCTTGCTCTGACCCCACTGCTAATCCAATGTCACCCCTCCTGCACAGTGCTGCCTGCTCCCCGTGTTTACATAATACATCTTATCTCATGCAGCAGGATTGGACTCTTAATTTTCTTTCTGCAAGCATTTAGGTAAGCGTGCAATCCCAACACAGGCATTGGGACCTGAGAGCAAAGAGGCTCCTATGGAGCAGGTAGAAGCTCCCAATGAAGCCAAAGCAGCACAAATAACTCTGCAAGTAGGCAGCACTGTGCAGAAGAGAGACTCAAAGAACACTTCTAGTCACAAACTGCAGGAAAACGTCCTTCAAAGCACGGAGCATAAGGAGTCAGAGCATGGGGGTGAGGGTAAAATCCAGCACAGCATCATCACAGCCTGTGGTGCGCTCAGCTCTGAATACTGCTCGTTTTATGCCTCTCAAAAAGGCACTCACTGGAAATCTGAGAACACTTCCATCAGGTGCTCCGTTTTCAGTGATGGGGAGAAGTCGTAGATTTCAGTTATGTGCCCAAAATCCCCCTCGTGGACCTGCGTGTCACCATAGCTGGAATAATCCACCGTGATCCTCTCGACGCTGATGTCCTTCACGGTGAGATGACCCACGATCTGGGAACGGTACAGAAAACAAATAATGAGTTACCATCACAGCAAAGACTCAAAGACCAAGAGGATGGTGGTGGAACCACCAGGACAACGTTCCTATCAGGTGCTCCCAGCGCTGAGCATCCTGACCCAATGCAACACCCAAATACGGGCAACACGCTGCATGGACTGAGAGCTCACACTGGGCACCCACCACATGGGACTTTGTGGCCAACAGCCATCCTGCAGGGTCCCACCTCGGTCCCTCCAACCCACGGAGGGTCCAAGAGGGTGAGCAGCCAACCGCAGAGCCTGGCACCGATGTCTCCCTTTGAGGACAACCCCTGAACGCCCTCTTAACCCTAAAGTAACCCAAAGGCAGTGCCCATGGCATGCATTACCTCCTGTAGGAGCTCTGCAGTGCAGTCATCCTCGAAGGCGAGCTCCCGGCTCTGGGTGGCCACATTCTCCTCTTGGTCCCCTTTGGACAACCGCAGCTCACGCTGTAAAGCATCAGCCAAGCCCACGGGCTCCTTGGCCTCATCCTTGACCACGGGCTCGTCCACCCTGTGCTCCTCCTGCTCACTGGGACCCAATGGACCAGCCCCACCGATGGGCTCTGACACAAGCACAGCCTCACCACGTGCTTCCAATGGGGTCTGGTGTTGGGTGGGCTCTTCTTGGGCACCGCTGAAGTTCTCCTGATCTTCACCTTCTGGTCCAGAGGGACCCTTGCCCAGCTCCAACTCTGGCCTTACCACATCCTCGCCTTGCAGTGAGATGTTCCCACTGCCCTCCAGGCTCACAGCACAGCTCCTCTCCTGGTTCTCCAGCACCAACGTGGCATCAGAGCAGTGCTCCCCCGATAGGTGGGAGCTCTTGCTGGACCCCAGAACATCATTATCGTGGCTCTTTTGGTCTTGGCACGGAGTCTCGCTGCCTTCTGGTCCAACGGCGTTGTCACAGCTCTTGCTCTGCTCTTCTGGCTCAGCTGGGTTTTCATTGGGTACAGAAGAGAGGGCATCTGAACAGTCCTTATCCTGACTGTGCTGCCCGGAGGAACTGCTGCTGCTCTCTAAGAAGGGGACATCGGTGCAGCGTGGAGGACGGTCGCCATTTGTGCCATCATTGCTTTTTCCCGACTCCTCCCCAGCCTTGTGCTGCTCATCAAGCACCAAACAGACTCCACTGATGGCAGCGTTGGGTTCGGGGCTGCCTTCAGCCTCCCCCTCAAGTGCAGCTTTGGGGCAGATCCCCCTTTCTCGCGCCCCATTGGCGCCCGCCTCCTGTTCCCCCCATTCCGCCTTCTTACGCATCGCCTTGGGGACATACAGGGCTTTATCAGGCTTCCTCCGGGGCGGCCTCCTGATCCTGCCTGACCCCACACAGGTTCTGGATGTGTCCCCATGCCCATCCCCACCGTGCCTCAGCCGGGCCCCCCGTGCCCCACGGCCCCACGGCTGTGTGGGTCGGGACGGTCGCGGTGCAGAGGCGGCTGGGTTTTGCTCACTGGTCTCACTGGGAATCCTGGGGGCAGAAAACAGCAAGGTGTGAGCAGGAGAAGCACAGCGTGTGCAGAACAGAGAGGGAAATGCAGGAGCTGTGTGCTGGCCAAAGCACTGAGGCTTTGTTTTTCATTATGTTTAATAGGTCAACACGAGTTCATGCCTGAATTCTGCTGGGATCTTCTGTGTTCTGGTCTCCTATTAGGACACCTACAGCCTACTCTGTGATACATTAACATTCCAACCTTACCCATTCAGAATAAGGACTAGAAACGCCCCACGTGGCAACTCACCCAACCAAAGGACACAATTATTCCCTCAGCTCATCTCTGTCCTTACACAAAAGTAAAAGGTTAAGCAGAAATTATTTTTTTCCATCATTAGTGATGCTGCGTCCCATCATTTCTAGAGCTCCTCAGGGCTGTAAGTATTGCTACTCTTAATTCTAACAAGTTCTTTACTATGAGAGCGGTGAGGTGCTGGAACAGCTGCCCAGAGAGGCTGTGATGCCCCGTCCATCCCTGGAGGTGTTCAAGGCCAGGTTGGATGGGGCCCTGGGCAGCCTGGGCTGCTATGAAATGTGGAGGTTGGTGGCCCTGCCTGCAGTGGGGTTGGAGCTTTGTGATCCTTGAGGTCCCTTCCAATCTCAGCCATTCCATGCTCCCTGCTCCTCTAATGCTGTGAATAACAGAGGCTGTGCTTCAAAGGTGGAACAACAACCCAGAGAGCCCCACAGAGCATCACAAACCTCACGGCTGAGTGGCAGATGACCGTCCTCCTCCTCCATCCTTCCCCAACAGAAAAGCTGCTCAGCAAATCCACGTTCTCCACAGTCCTGTGGATCAAGTAGCGGAGGCGGCTGGACAGAGGGGGGAACAGGAGCACCCTGCGAAGGCAGAGGATGGAAAAGGAGAAAGTCTTTATTGGCTCTTAATCTCCAAGTCACTCCAGGTGTAGGGCTTTAGATCTGTGCCTTAAAGCCTTTCTGGTCTTAAGGAGCCCAAAGGTCTTCTCTATGCACATGCGTCCTGCCCACAGCCAGGACTCTCATTTCTGCCCTCATCCCATGAAGCTGTAACTTCTTCTCCCAGTCTGAACGCACTGCAGCAGCCAGCAGTTGAAACACGGATGGTTGAACCAACCCTGTGCTGGATGCATGGCACTCGGATGGGTTTTTCTGTTATGGTTTATTCCATTTCACAGCTGCCTCGGTGCCACCTCTGGCAAACGTTCAAAAGAAGCAATCAAACAAATGCTGAAGGTCACTGTCAGCTGATGGGATCTCTGACCAAAGCAACCCCATCCCAGCTGAACCCCCCCCCCCCCCATTTTGGGCCATGTCAGGGCTGTCAGGGGTCAGGAACGAGATCCAGCTCAAAGTCTGGACAAAGCAAAACGACGCAGCAAACGCATGGCCAGGGAGGATGGGAGCATGGCAGCACGGTGCCCAATTCCACAGCCGGGCTGGAAAAGCTGCCAAGGCTCCCAGCAGTGCCATGCAAACCCCATAGGGCCGATGCAGAGCAGAGTCCTGACATTTTGGTGCCCCTACCTGTGGTGCTGCCCCTGCAGCACGAATTGCTCCAGCTCCTCCGCGATCCTCCCCACGAACTCATCTTCGTTGGGAGAGAGAAAAACGCCGTCCATAGGGCGCAGCGCCAGGGTGGCACCGGGTGGAGGGGGGGGCCTGGGGAGGGACGGGGACATTGAGGACGGCCGCACGCACCCCCTGCAAACCTGCGCCCCTGCAAACCCCAACCCCGTGCACCCAAGGCCTCTGCAAACCCCGCTGCAGCTCCACGCCACGTGCAAGCCGCTGCACCCCGCTCCGCTCCCCAGCGCTCTGCGCACCCAAGCCTGCGGCTGCACCCCGTTCCCCCGACACCCCTATGGGGGGAGGCGAGGTTATGCGCGCCCCTATAACCCTTCACCCCCCCAAATACCTCCGGCCCCTCCGATCTCTCCCCACAGCCGCCCCCTCCGCAGCGCCCGCTCCCGTCCCGGCCCCTTCCGTCGGGCACCGCCCCCCCTCTTCCCCCCGACCCCCCGCCCCCCCCGTCCTCCCCTTCGCCCCGCAGGAAGCGGCGGCCACGTGTGCGGAAACCGCGGGGACGCGCAGCCGTGCACGTGGGCGGGGGGAGGGGTTGCACCTCCCGGGGGTCCTTTGCGCCAATTCGACTCTTCCTTCTTCATCGCAGCGATTTGCGATAGGATCCAAGCGAACGGCGGCGATTTGCCGCGACACCCGACGAATCGCGGTGATTTCCCACGTCGCGCGCTTTTCCTCTCGCTGGAGCTTTTTGGACATCTTTTCCTCGGGGAAATCCCGCAGCCTGAGTTTGGGGCCAACCGAACCGAGCCAGGCAGCCCCGCAGGCGCTCACCGTGGCCCTGGTTCCACCTGTAGGAGCAGAGGAGATCCATGCCGTGGCAGCTTGGCTTGCTCTATGCAGCGCATGGTTGGCGCTGCCCGGAGCTCCCGTTGCTCACAATTATCTGTTAGATTGGCTGTGATTTCTTAAGAGATCCTTCCAGGCACTTTTGAGCCCCCCCAGACCTTTGTATCCCCCGCCTGGAGCCTCTGCCCAACGAGAGGAGCAGCTGACATCGGATGCCAAAGCAGAATCACGCAGCCTGCACCACTCAGCCCCTTCTGTGCTCAGTGCATTCACTTAAACACAGAAAAAAATAGATATCTATATTAAATAAAACCAATTTGGGGGCAACAAACAGCTCCTGCCCCATGCTGTTCCTTGTTTTGTGATTGCACAGAGCAGGACAGCCCTTTTCTTGGTCTCAGAGCATCCCTTCTTGCCTTTAAGCACCCTTTGCAGCCACGTTGGAAAGGTGGAAGCTCTGCTCCTTTTCCCCTGGTTGCAAGGTGTCCATGCTGGGGGAGCAGCTTTTGAGCCCAAAGGGACCTGGGTGCCTCTCTTGGTATAACTGGAGGTGTAATGGGATCCCAGTGAGATCCCACAACACCTCCAGCAGCACAGAATGGCTCTCAGAGCATTGGGGCTCTGTTATCCTGGGGGCAGGAGGAGGAGGATTTGGGATGGGAGGAGGAGGCTCCCAGTGAAGCTGTAGGGGAACGGAGAGAAGCAGCGAGCAACCGAGCATTCGAGTGGGACTGAAAGCTCTTCAGTGCAAATCAGGATGGAAACGTAGCCTGCAAGAATCTGTTGGTTTGATCTCTGAATAAGAGAGACGCGGCCGTGGCTCAGATGTGCGACCCTAAAGCAGTCGCTGCCTCCTGTCCTGAGCTGCCTGGCCACGATGCTGCACAGTTGGTGTTTTGTAGAATCACACAACATCCCAAGTTGGAGCAGCTGCGTAAACAGGGACCTGCTTTAGAGAAGTGCTGGAAACTGGCTGAGCCACAGAAGGGCAGCGAAAGCCCTTGTGGATTGAAGTAGCAAAGCCAGCAGGCAGCTCAGCATAACGCCCTTACCACACCGGTAGCATTTCTGTGACCTCTGCCTTTGCCATACACACTTCAGAAGAAAGCAGCAGCCAATCTATAGAGCATCAGCTCAGCTATGCTGTGATTTAATTAAGCTGAGCCAGTGACTCAGGCTCTGCACTATCCCAGCTGCCCAAGATGAAATGGAAACGAGAGCATCATTCTTCTTCCCACAAAGCAGCAGCTCACTCCAAAACCAAACAGTGCACTCACTCCGTGACAGCTGAAAGAAGCTGCTCCACGTTCCGCTGTTTATTTCGTGAGGGTTTGTTTAATTAAACAGCTAATTAAGCCTTTAATAAGTTCCACTGGGCTCGTGCCTATGCCAGGGACAGCAGCTAGATGGCACCAAGCGGCGGCGCGCGGCGGTAACGCTGCTCCTTTCCTTCTTCCCAGGGCTGCACCGGAGGGAAAGATCCCATCCAACTGCCCCGACACCATGGGCCAGGGCTGGATGAGGCCCCGATGGAGCTGTGGTGTCTCAGTGCAGTTGGATTAGATGGCCTTCAGAGGTCCCTTCTAACTCTAAGGGTTCTATGACAGCGGCATGCTCCCTGGAGACGCATTATGCCATGCAAGGATGCATGCATGCGTGCTTCCCAGAGTGATTTATTCCTATTCCCTGTACAGGACACAGAGATGACTAAGATGTGGGATGCTTCTGTTAGCCTTAAAGGGAGCAGTGATAGTGGTGATCTGCCCTGCAGCATTTAATGCACCCGAGGTTGGCACTGAGCGCTCACCCCGTGCTCAGGTCCCACGGCCTGAAGGCGTCCCAGGAAACCCATGGTCTGAGGAAGCCCCCCCTCTTAGGAGCTTAGAAACACCTGGACCTGATCCTTGCACCGAAAGAGATGTTCAGAGCTGGGTCAGCAAGGGGAAGCTGTGGTGGGGCCCAGAACATCACCTGCACTGCCACACACCTCGCGGAGGAAGGGCTGACAGCTCTTCTGCTGTAGGAAAGCAAAGCACAAATTTCAGTCTCCTGCTGCTGCATTGCACTGCACAGCTGCTACGTTTCCTCACTTCAGAGCTGCCATTTTTTCTGGGAACCAAGCGAGGTATTGCTGGATGCAGCACTCAAGTGTGATAAGATTGCAGTTCAGTGGCAATCCAGCTCTTGTTTCTTGTATTTCATTTTCTCACCCAGCGTCTCCATCACATTCCCCTCTTTGCATCAAAGGAAGAAAACAACAAGCCACTTAAATGAAGCAGCAGCTGCTTGGGCATTTACTCTTCTCCAGCTGTCTCTGATGCCTTACAGGAGACTTTGCTCCTCCAGCAGTCATTCTATGCTCTGTTCCCCATTAAGTTCCTACAGGAGGAGCACAAGCACTACTCATGTCGTTTAGAAACTTCCAGAGATGCTACAGACAACACAGAGCGAGCACAGGAGGAAGAGGCCCCTTTCTTCCTTCACCCCCCTGCAAAAATACTCTCTAGAGATCAGCAGCTCGCTCAGCTCTGACCTCTGGCTGCAGGAAACACGCTTGACTTGGTGAATTCATAGCTTGGTTCACTGAGCAGGAAGGAGGGCTGGTTTGGGCAGTGCTGATATGGCCGGTGTTCCATTCAGTCATTGCCTTGAGGCAAAAACAAAATCCAGCGACTTGCTGCTTGTCAGACAATAGGAACTGCTTTGAGACATCGGGTGGAAGGCAGTGTCTCACCCAGGAACCTCTGCAGTCACAGGACAGTCCTGGCAACGAGCTGCAAAGCGAAACAGAAGCACAAGGGACTCTGGTTCTTCCTCTCCCCTTTATTACATGTAGGCAGAAAACAGTGGTTTTTTTTCCTCCCCTTGGCTTACAAAAGAAAGGAATACAGAGAATGCTTTCAGGTGCAGCCTGGGCACACTGCTGGCTGACTGCAGGGCCTGCACCGCTCAGCAGGAGCGACAAGGACACCAAAGCAGCACCTGATGCTGCCCAGGATGTCTCTCCCAGCACTCTGGGGCTGAAGCTGCTTTGGCAGCAGCACAGCAACTGCAGGCCCAGGGCGCTGCTCAGCCGAGCGTGTGGAGCTCTGCAACTCAGGGCCAGGAGAGAGCTGAGAAACAGACACTGATGATAGCGAATACATTCCGAGTCAGGGAGAGGTGCAGAGAGGACTGCAGCTCAACAGAGCTCCGGGCTGCCCTGCCATACACAGGGCATGCAGGAAGCCCACGCTCCTTCTCTTCTCCTCCTGAAGGAATTCATTTATTGGGGTGCAGTACCAGGCTTTCTGCTTTTCCAAGTGCATACATAGCATAAAAAAGTGACCTGCAAAAAATAAAAATAAAATAAAATAAAGCAATGATTTCACTTCCCAGCCTCCAAAACCGTCTCCACATACTGTGCTTGGTTTGGTTTGTTTGTTTGTTTGGCAATAGAAACACGGGGTTTTATTTTGGGGTTTTCTGGTAACCCATCATCTTGTGGAATTGCAACACCAAGAGCACAAGCCGTTCAAACTGTTACACGAAACTCCAAACGAGAAAACGATGCAGCTTCTCCCCTCCCACCCCAAATCATTCCACAGGAGAGCTGGAAGCAGGTCGCCCTGCTGCCGCCTTGCCAACAAGGAAGATGCAAAGGCAGCAGGCAGCACAGATTTCAAGTAAGAGAAAGCAGGAAGCCGCACCGCAGCGACTGCAAGGCTTTGTCACTGACCTCAGCACCAGCAACTCCCTCAACTTCACATATTTTGCAGGTCTCCCTTTTAAGGCCTTAGTGTCATTACAGAAAGAGGAATTTTTTTGTCTTGTGCTTGCAATTGCTGCCCTCTAGCGCGGCAGCAACACCTCCTACAATTGTTACAGTGTCTAGTTGTCCACAACCGTGCAGCACACAGAGGGGAGGGACGGAACTACGGACAGGTGGTGAAGCTGAAGCTCGTTGCAGGTAACTTATGTCAAGGGCAGTACCTACGTGCCAAGTGTTCTAAACAACCACACAGCCAAACGTTGAGCAACTGCAATGCTGCTGCAACTCAGGTTCTCAACGTGAGCCACAGCAAAGAAAAAGAAAACCAAAAGAAATCAACAACAAGCACTGTTATGGACAGAGAGAGTTTATCTCCGCTGGGCAGAGGAGTGAACTGCGTTCCTGGATGTCACAGGTGACTGGAGATGACAGCAAGTCAAATTCAGACCAGTGCAGATGTTGGCACAGAGATGACAAACACCAGCTGGGGCCAGTTCCAGAGTGGATTGTCATGGCAGGAGATCCTGTTGCTTAGCAAAGTGATTTCATGAAGAAGAGGGGACCAGGACCCCCCCGTCCCAAAGTTTTAGTCAATAATTAAAGAGCCTGAAGACAACTTGTCAAACTGCAGCAACAGGATGCGGTCGGGTCTTTAGAGATCCAGTCCCAGAGCTGTTTGGGGTTCAGAGGAAGCCGATGGAGCATCGTGTGCCAAATCTATAAAGGAAATTGCAACACAACGCCATCAGTTTCCACCAGGACGAAGGATCGGATAATAAAACACAACAGCAAAGAAAATCCTAACCCTGTAACTGATCCTAGCCATGGCAATTAGCACGGCCTGCTGACACCCATACCTTCATCACAAACAGAGAGCTTTTCCAACTCAGCTTCAAGCTCAGCATCCAAAATGGCTCCTACAAATCCAGAATCCGGCTCCTTTGGGGGCACAGGGTGAAGGTGGACGGGCTCCTTAGCAGAGTCCTGGAGGAGGCTGTCCAGCTCCTTCTCCAGATCTTCCGAGTCCATCTCTGCCAATGAAAGAAAACATTTAGCTTCTAATGAAGTATCACCTTCACAGATGGATTGAAGTTTAATGGAGTTGTTATTTCTCCCCACCACCACTTCATTGTGAGTAATAGGGAACTCCTGGTGGCCACAGCTCCCTCTAACAGCAGTGGCGAGGACACAAGCAGAAGCTGAGAGCCCCAGAACTTACCCAAACCATTGACCCCTGCTCCAGCCAGAGTCTGGGCTACTTCATCTTGAGTATCACAAAGCTAGGGAGTAAAAAAGAAGAAGACAGTTTGTATGAAATTGAAGTCACTCTTGTCTCACTGTAATCCAGCTACGCCAAAAGTAGAAACAGCAACTAATAAATAAACCAGCAGTGGACCTCTTTTGCACTAGCTGCTGCTTCCACAAGTCCAACATGCCTGACTGTTGTTACTGCTGAACAGTTATGTGGAAGACAACTGAGTAAGTGCTGCAAGGGGAAATAAACCTGAAAAGGGAAGACATCCCTCCAGCTGTTGCTATTTCACATAAGCAACAAGCTTCCATCGAGGCTCATGCTAACAAAGGAAGGGGCAGATGAAAGCAGTTCAGCTAGGAGATTTTAACAGCCTTCCAGCTCAGCAGCTGAAGTCACTACACTTAAGCACATGGAGCTGAAGAAACAATCCTCCTCTGTTTTCTCCATCAGCTCATGCTGATTGCTCCCTTCACTGCCATTAATTCAGAATACACTCTTCTCATTTCCAGGAGAGAAACATTTTCTGAGAGCTGCATGCTTGCACAGCGCTGCTAACTGAAGAGCCAACGTGAGGTTTGCTGTGGCCAGCAACAAATGCAATTACATAAAACCAGACACAGACAGTTATTGGAATACCTCTGCTTGCTGGTCTGAGAAGACCAGGAATAACTCCATTTGTTCTGATGACACACAGGGCAGAAACCAAGCAACAACAGATGCTTCAAATCTGCTGGGCAAATGTGCTTATTGTGCATTAAGTGCTTAGTTATACATGCTCCTATTTCAGTACCTCCTGTATCTGATCTACCAGGTTCTCTGCCTTCTCTACAGTAACATCCTTCATAGAGAGTTTCAAAGCACCCACACCAGCCTGATAGGCATTAAACACCTGGAAGAAAAAGAAACAGAAGCACGATGTTAACTAAAAGCAAACACTGTCAGCACCTCTCAAGGCTCACTGCTCAAGCAGGGCGCTCATGGAGAAGTGAGCACACAAAATAAGAGCCAGAAGCATTTCTCTCAGAGCAATGCTCTGATATCAGAGCTGCTGCTTCCTCGAGCAGAGCATAAAGCCTCACCAGCTGGCTTGCAGGCAGAGGAACAGGTAAAGCAACACAAAAGGAAAGAGTGGGGCTAGGCTGAGAAGTCAGGAAGAACAGCTACCATCTGGTCGGTCTGGGAAGCGTAGATCCGATCCAAGATCCCCTGCACTGCATCCAGCTTGGAATGAAGCTCCTCAATGCGCCTTTCTGTCCTTCGTTTGGACTTCAGACATCTCAGAGCCTGCAGACATGGGACACAAACAGACCTGGCTCACCGACCAGGCAGAGCTCAAAGGGAACAGAATCACCCCTGCACAACAAGGCACACAAAGCTGCTGGTTTTAGGAGCTACATGTTCCCATTCTCTTCACCACGTCAGCAGGTCTGACAAAGCCATGCCTTCACCTTAAGGAGACCTCTGACAACAGAGACACTCTTCACACTCCTGAGATAAACCTTACCACACCAAACCTGGTCATTAGCTGTAGTAACCAACCAGCCCCAAGGCATTTAACCTGTCCTACTCCTCCTAAACAGACCATCACTTACCAGTTGCTTTTTCCCAGCTCTACAAGCATTCCGGGCATCTTCTTTACATCTGTACAGATGCAATAAGAGAGATTAGTCCTTTGCAAGCAGCAGTAGTTTGTGTTTCTTTCTTAGAAACAAACTTTAGAATTGCAGCCACCTTCACCACCTTGCACACAGCAAGCGACCAAGTACCCAGGAATTTCAGATTCAGCAGCCCTCAAGCCATCCTGCTTTTCACAAGTAACCCTTGGAAGTATTTCAGATCATTGCAAAGCTTCTGACATCCACTCACTGCATACAGTTTTCATAGGGGCAAGAAACAAGACCAGAAAGCCTGCCTTACAGCATTGCTGAAGATATTATGTGTACTTTCCTGGGAAAGAACAAGAAGGCAGCTTTGCTCTTAACTACCTAACAGGGGTACAGAGTTCTGCATCACACGGAAGTTCTTCCCACCACCCATCCCCAAATTACTTCTCTGCTTCCTGGGAAAGGGACTCCACCTTCTGTGACAGCAGCTGCTCGCTCTGCATCAGCTGATAGACTCCAATGTCCACGTCATTCATTGGAGAGACTTTGGCATGAAGTCCTCTGGCAAACTTCACTATCTAAAGGAAAAGCAGCAGCACACACTCGATTCACTCATCTCCACCATTTGTGCCTGCACTGGAAATATTTTCATTCTAACAGAAAGATGCTTTTACACCCGTGGTTTTGAGTCTTGTAACAGAGTTGAGGAGCCATGCCAGTATAATTTGGTATTAAATCAGATGGAATCCTGCCTTAATGAGCACCCTGATCACTAAAGCTGTCCCAGTACTTCGAACAGCGTGGGGCAGCATCAGGCTTCTAGGTTCTTCAGCACAGAGCCACAGCACCCAGCACTGCCAGCACACAGGGAGAGCAGAGCCTGCTCAGTGCTGCTGACAAACAGGGGGGGCCTGGGCATGAGGAGAGAAACCCCCGTCCCAGCAGCATGAACCCATTTCAGTTTGGGCAGCTGGAAGAGCTGCCAGCTGCAATACCTGCCAGTCTGTAAGCTACGTGGGTGATGCTCCAGATGGTGGATGGCAGCACACAAAACTGAATCTCATCTGTTATCAGGCTGTGGTGTTGGAACACATAGAATCGCTTTCCTCAAGTACAGAACGCACACCTTTGGCCAACAAAGTCCCTTCCAGCCAGATGAAACGTAAGACAGGGTTACACCTCCCCAAAGCAGTCACCTTGACCCTGTACCTTCTCTCCATTCTGTTCCAGGATTGTGACTTTCTTTTCCTTTTGCAGCTGGAGCAGCAGCAAGTAGAACGTTCTTTCATCTGGACAAACACCAGCGCAGAGGGAACGCAGCTCAGAGAGGGCAACGACGGGGTGAGATGAAAGCACAGAGTTCTGGTACAGGCGATAAACTTCCTCTGCTTTCTCCTGGAAGGACACAGGACAGCGGTCAGTTTCCTCTCAGCTATTTTTCAGCTCACGATGCCAAGCTGCACCTACTTCCTCTCACACACCAAAGGTAAAAAGCCAGGCCCAGCTTGGGTCAGGCTGACCTGCAGAACGAGGCAGAAACAACACCTGAAAACAACTACACTGCTGCTCCAATCCAAGCAGCAAGGTGGGCACTTCTACATTTCTCCTCCCCAGGAGTTTAAACCCCAAATGAACTTTTCTTCAATCCATGCAACGAGCTGAACTCACTGAGTCATTTTCCTGTGTAAACAAGGGAAAAGCTTTCCCCATTCAAAGAGAGGAACTACAGAAACAACTCCTCCCATCAACTCCTGAGCTCTGCATCGAGGCACGTGATGTTCCAGACACCTTTTGAAGTTTCCTCTTCCACACTGAAAGGAGTGTGCAATGCCCACCGCTGAGGAAAGTCACGGTGTGCTATCAGATCAACTACAAATAAAGGCACACACCCAAAGAGCTCTTGCATTTCTTCTAGCCCCAGTCATCCAGAGACCATCTGCACACAGCAGCAGTAAATCTGGTGCTTGTTTTAACAGCCACCAACAGAAAGGATCCCAGGATCCTGACTGCCAGCACAGCACTCTTCAATTCAGACTGTACATTCCTCTTGTATACCACACTCGCACCAACTCAAACCCGAGATGTACAGAGGTCTCACAGCAGACTTCTTGTCTTCCTGGGCAAGGCAGCAAGCCTGCCCTCTCATTTCTTAGATGTTAGCAAGAAGTCAACACATCAGCTTAGAGGAACATCCGCAGATCTGTTTCTGTACTCCTCAGGTGTACAGGAAAGCCTGAAGGCAGTCCTTTTTCAACCCCAAACCTTCCTCGCTAGCACCTAAAACTGCTCTTGTATTTTTCTGAAGGCTCTCGGCAGCACTTACCTGAAGTAGCTCCACATAAATCAGAACTTCCTCCTCCTCAGGTACTTTGCTGTCACCCAGCACACTTGAGAGCGTCCACTTCAGAGGCTTCAGGATGAAGACTCCCACACCCCAAGAGATCCAACTGCTGTCCACACTGGCCATGAAGTCTGACTCCCTCTGCATCTTGCCACGTCTAGAGAAAAGCCATGCATGCAGAAACGAATACAGTCAGCTCTTCCACCAGCAGCACAGAAAACAAAACAAAACAGCTTCTTCCAGGCTCACAGTTTCTGTGCTTTGTTACTTGAAACCAGTGAGGCACTGAACAGAGAAACTGATGAGGAAGTTCAGTTGCAAATTTCACGTCTGCTTCATTTGCGCATTAAATTGCAACAACAAAAAAAGAAAGGAACTCTCTGTATCTGAGAAATGTTACGTTGCACATGGATTCTGCTAAGCACTGCTGTCCTTGAATCATTTCAGGCTATCAGGCTAGTTTCACAAGACAAAACACTTCATTGCAAGCACAATGCATGCAGAACATCCCCACGTGCCCACACAACCCCACACACCATCAGAGCCACTCATCACAGCAACCATCTGACAGAATGTAACCCCACTTAACACCCAGCTCCTTCCTGCACCTACGGGTTCTCCCAGTGCAGCGCTTCCCTTGGTACTGCCCTCCCACAGCTCCTGCCAGCCCCAGTGCACATCCTTTGGGAAACCCCAAGCTCCTGACTGTGCTGCTTTACTTCATACAGAGCTCCCTCCTACGCAGCCCCACACTGACCTTTCTGTGCTCTCCCCTACTTTGCATGGTGCAAAACCTCTTCATACTCTTACATAACCCCTGTGCTTGATCAGCACTCAAGGGCACAACCACCCCCCCCTCCAGGGGCAGCACCCTTAGGTCCCCCTGCACCCACTGCTTCTCCAGCACCTCAATGCACTCCCCCTGCCATGGATACAGCTGACATTCTCTCAAGCCCCTCTCGCTGCCTGGCACAACACAGCTCTCCTTGCCTGCACACACAAAGCTCCCCATATCACAGCCCACCTATACAACAAGGGCCCTCCATACAGCCCCGCTGTGGGGTGGGCCCCCAATTCCAGGCACAGCCCCCTCCTACCCTCCAGAAGCAGCCCCTTAGCCATGCATTTCACCCCAAGCCCCTCTCTGTCTGTGTACCCCACTTAGGGTTCCTGGCTGCACCTGTCCATAGAATCACAGAACGGCCTGGGTTGCAAAGGAGCACAGTGCTCATCCAGTTCCAACCCCCTGCTATATGCAGGGTCACCAACCAGCTGCCCAGGCTGCCCAGAGCCACATCCAGCCTGGCCGTGAATACCTCCAGGGATGGGGCATCCACAGCCTCCTTGGGCAACCTGCTCCATGCCTCAAGCCCCCATCGCACAGAGCTCCCCAGCTGCATCCCCTCCCTTACACAGACCCCTGCCACTCTCCCCAGCTCAATAATCGGACACAGGGAGGTAATTCCAGGCACAGGATCTCCCCAGTGACTGCTTCACTCCTGAGTTCTCACCCCCATCCCCAGCCCCATCACCTCGCAGCCCCTCAGCCCATCACACCGCACCCCCGGTCCCACAGCCCCGCACTCCCATCGATCCCATCGTGTCCCCCTCCCCTCGATCCAGGCTGCTGTTCACCGCCCGGCCCTCAGGCCCAGCCCGCAGCCCCCGCTACCTGAGCAGCTCCCGCAGTACGGTGCCGAGGCCCAGCGGCACGCTGCCCCGCCGCTCGAAGCCGTTCTGCAGCTCTCGCAGACAGGTACGAACCGCACCGCGGCGGCGGCCCCGGCCCAGCACCAGCCCGACCCAGAAGGCCATCTTGCTGTCCCACTCGGTGCTGTTCACTTCGCGGCTCTGCTTAAAAGCCGAGAACAGAAAAGCCATACGCTCGTCGTCCGTCTCCCACTCGGGCGGCAGGTCCCCAGCCGGGGCCGGCCCAGGGGGCGCCCTCCCCGGGCTGCACATCTACGCGAGCCCCCGGCTTCGCCGCGGCCTCCGCCCGGCCGGGACCCGCCTGGCTGCCAGGGACGCGCAAAGCGCATGCGCGCTGCTCCCCCCACCGCTGTCCTTTGTGTGGGCCGCTCCGCGCCGCCTCCCCCCCCCACCGCCCGTCGTGGTACGGCCCTGCGCATGCGCTGTAAGCGCGGCCGCCATTTTGGGCAGTGGGGCGGTGGAGGGGAGTACGAGTGGGAGCTCTTCGTTCTTCTCCACGTGGCTGCATGGAACTTCGGTGGTGTGGGGCTCGCAGCGTGCTCTGGGCTGCCGGTCACAGCTCTGAGGGGCTGCTGTGAGCGAGCAGCGTGTGGGGGGCACGGCAATGCCTTGCAGCAGGGCTGGCGGTGTGAGAGCACCGTGCTGCGCACGTGGAAACCCCGAAAACCTCAGGGTTGGGTCAGCGATCCCCTCCAGCGCCGAAAAACACCGCATAAATGCCGTGTAAACAGCGCACGGTGTGTGCTGAGCGTGGCCCCCAGCGCTGGCAGTTCTCGCTGTTTTTTGCATAGCAGATAATCTCACATTCTCCAAAAATACTTTCCGTGGCCCTCTCGGTGACAATGCTTTAAGATCGACCCTCCTTACGGTTCCGAGTCTGGGTGGGTCGTGTAGGGCCCAGGGATCCCAATAAATAGGGATAGGACGAGGAGAAATGACCTGTAGGGGGGGAAGGAGAGGCTGACATTGGATATTTAGGGAATAAATCTCGTAAAGAGGGTTAATGCTTCAGCACGGGCGGCCCGGGGGGGGGTGGCGCTGCCTCTGGGGCTGTGGTGGAACCGCGGGATGTGGCACACGGTCAGTGAGGATGGGTTGGGGCTGGATTTGGGGTCTGGAGGTCTTTTCTATGCACGGTGACTGTGAATACCAGCATGCCATCGCTGCCAGGGGTTTCTTCCTGTGGAGTTTTCAGACTGAGAAAAGAAGGGGAGGCAAAGGCTGTTCCTCAAGCAGAGCTGCCAAGGTTTTGCTATTTCTATATCTCTGCACCCGCCGTATGTGCTGTTTCTTACCCTGCAGAGAAAAGGACAGCTCTGCATTTCAGCAGAAGGCTCCAGGAGCCGTCCTGCTGCTGCACAGCTCCTTGGAACTGCACTCTTTGCACTGAATCCCTGCATCTTGCGTGCAGTTCTCCTTTAAGGTTTATGGCTGTGGGTAAGCACGAAGGCTCATCCTCAGTTGCCATATCTCAGAGTGTGGAGTTTGGAAAACTGTGTTTTGCTTTATGGCTTGCTTGTGCCCTACCCGACCCATGGCCATGGTGAATGAAAGCCATTGCTGACCCTTTCGGAGGGCTCGGTGTGGCCTCTTTGGCTCTCTTGGATGCTGCAGGGTCCTGGAGCAGCCTTTAAACATGCTCTGATCTGTGCTTTAAATTAGCAGATGACTCAGCAGAGCCAAGAGACTATTTTTATCTCCTTTCAGCCAAGCTGAGATTTCAAATTAGTCATTTCGGTGTTGCCCTCAAAATTACACTGCCTTGTAACTGTGAAGCCATTGATACCCAGGAACCAAAGCCGTTCTGCACAAGGGAGGGTGCAAAGCAAAGCAAACACCGCGAACAGGAAGCTGAACCACGAGGTCTGACCACGAGGCCTCATCACAGGAACCGCACAGGGCTGTGTTTAAACACCTGGGGAAATCAGCCTTGAACCTTTGGCTGCTGGAGAGAGGCATCACGTGTTCACCCGTGAAAGGAGCCAAGTGATGATCCTCATCCTGCACAAGAAATCCCCTCCTGACCTGTGGGAAAACAATACAAAGTGGACATGGGGTGATATTTGACAGGAGAACGTATCTGGGTGTGCTTTTTTTGGAGGAAAGGTTCAAGAAATCGGTGGCTAATTTGTTTTGCATTGGCACAGAGAGGTGGAACAGCAGCAGCTTGGTCCCTTTGCAGGGTCTCAGGTTTATGGGGTGAGCCTGGGGGGGTGGCAGCAGGAGGCTGCAGGCTGCTCTGGGGCACTGTGTGGGCTTTGTAACCCCCTGGGAAGGAACTCAATGAGGCTTTATGCAGTGCTGATCATTTCAACCCCAGACACACCGAGCCGGAGCTCTGCAGTGGTGTCGAAGCATACAGATGCTCAGCTGGGATAAGGAACCTGCAGCACTGCAGCCCTCATCCCACTGGAGCTCTCCCTCATTCCAAGGCCCCTTTTAAGTCTGTTTTCAAGGGCACAGAAAAGGGGAGGGATGGGAAGAGCAGGAAAAGGGGTCGGTCTGAGTTCAGCAGTCCAAGCATCCCACTGTGCAGAAGGGAATGGGGAACCCAGGGCTCTGCGGCTTGCCCAGGGGGAAACCAAGGTCTGTTCTCATGGAGTTCACAGCCAGGCTGCCCATGAGTCCCTCATTCCACTTACAAAGAGGAACCTGGTATTTATGAGCCAAATCTGTTTTTATCCAGAGGGGGAAGTTCAGAATTATCAGATGGATTCCCAAGGCATCCTGTGGTTCTGTGACACAGCTTGGAATTGAGGGGAGGGGAGGGAAGGGAAGGGAAGGGAAGGGAGAAGCTGACCTCACCCTACATGATGAAACCAATGTTCATTAGCCAGGAGAACAAGAAGGGCTGATAAGAGTGAGCATCCCATGCAGCCCTTTACGGCAGGCATCATCTGTGAGTCATTAATTCCCACTTTGCTCCCACACCTTCCCTGCTCCCTGGAGGCAAGCTGTGCTCCTTGCACTCGTTTTATTTACCACCTGCAGCAGAGCCGTGGAAGAGTGAGAATTTGGTGATGTGTAACAGTGGAGGTGCCCCATTGCAGTGCACTGAACTCACACCCAGTGCTTCTGCTCTGCAGCCTCCCTGGGTTTGCAAGGAGCCGGGCTGCAGGCGATAAGCACGCAGAGCAGCCTGTCCTGGGCTGATAAATCCTCTCCTGCCTGAATTCGGTGCAAATCAACCTTACATGGAAACGTTCTGCACGTCTGGCTGGAAATTCTGGCCAGGTGGGTGGGTGGGTGATGTGAGTGTGTGTGTGTGTATCCCTGCCTGCAAAGCACTGCTGCCCCAATGGGCTGTGAGCACCCACGTGCCGAGCATAAAGCTGCCTTTGTTCAGAGCTGTGCAAAAACACGACGTCTGCGGTTGTTGGCACGGATCATTCCTGGTCCAAGCTTTATAAATAAGAGGTTTGTGGCTGCGGCTTCCTAGCGAGGATGAGGAGTCTGGGTCCTGAGTGCTGGTGTGGATAAGAGTTCTTATTTCCAGCACTAAATTAAGTAAGTGCTGCTCAGAATGGGAACCGAAGTGCCTGCTGTTAACTGGAAGAATGTGGAGAAAAGGAGCAAACAGCCTAAAGCTGGGGAAATGTCTGCATGCTGTGTGTGTGCAAGGTATCCCATCAACAGCAGCAGGTCGGGATGTCGGTCCTTCCAGTCCTGCTGAACATGCAGGGCTGGGGAGCAATGTTTGCTGTGAGCTAACTGGGAAAATCAGCTGCCTGCAAAGTGCTGCATGACCTGAGCTGGGTGAAGTCATTGGGTTTGGTTAAGCAAAGGGCGCTGCATGCTTCTGGGGTTGCTAATGCCCCAGGAAACAACCACTGGTTCATCTTTCTGCTTTAAATCGCACTTGAGTTGAATTGCACTCGGCGTGGACGAGCCCTGCTGTCTGCAGGATGGATTTCCAATTCATTGCCACACCGAGGGGATGCTGCCAGCTGCCCCAAGCTGTCACCTGCAGCCCCGCCGGCCCCATTGCAGCTGCTGAGCATCACTGCTTTCCCCTCCATCCCAAGCTGCCAACCGTGCCCTGTTCTCACCCAATGCGTGGAGCCGCACCATTTATCGCTACCCAGAGCCTTCTGCCTCCGCTCTCACCTGCAATTTCTCTGCCTCGGGCGATGCTTAAAAAGGACCCGGCGCTGAAGGGTTATTTAACTCAGCCTGGTGAGTCACCTCTAGGGAGGGAGCCCGGAATTCTTGCAAGCTCTGAGCGCTCGGCATGAGTTACACTAACCCAGAGTTCAAGGTTAGAGAAAGATTAACAAGGGACTGCATTTCTCTGCTCTGCTTTTGGGGTAGTTTTAATTCCACCCCATCCACAAAACCCCGCTGCAGAGACCCGTTGTGTAACAGCAGAAAATCCGGAGGTTTTCCTGCTGTTTTTGTGTGTTTTTTTTTTCTTTTCCCCCTTCATTGAATTTTTCTCCCCAAAACGATCCGGAATTCCCCGTTTTCCGGCTCAGTGGCGATGATGGGTTCATTCTGCACTGCTCTGCCCTGTTCTCCCTACAACCCCATCCTCCATATCAAAGAACCTCAGTGAGAAGATGCTGAGCAAAGCCCTCATCTCTCCCGAGAGCTTCAAGAACAGAAGTTTGGGCACGAAAATCCTTTATATATGTATTAAAAAAAAAGTCTAACAAATCAATAATAAAAGCGTGTGAAACGCGAGCCAGGTTCAGCTTTCCCTCTCTTAGTGATTCTGCAGCGAAACTTGCTGCGGTTTCTCGATACGTGAGTTTGTGGCGGTGCCTGGAGGTCGTGGCCAGCCCTCTTCCTCCTTCTCCTCCTCCTCCTCCTCCTCCTCCCTGTGTCACCAACGATCCCGGCAGTTGCTCACATTGCTTCACATCGCTCCGCTCGGCGAAGCTGTCAGCTCGTGGAATTCACTGGTGGTTCGGACCAGGTCCCGTTTCGGACCAAACCCCGTCTTCACTCGATCCGAATCCGGATCCCAGCCCGGGAGCGGCGCGCCTCTCACCGCGCACGATGCGCTCAGCTGCGCTCCGCTTCTGCCCCGTCCTGCTGCTGCTGTTGGCGGTGCGTGGATGGGGGTGGGGGGCTGGGGGGGGGGGGGGGGGGGCGGGGGCCCCCCGGGGGGATGTTTTGGGGTCTCGGGATTCCCGGAGGTGCTGCCCGATATCGGCGCGGCATGTCCGGGCTTGTCGCACCGTCGAGGGGGTATGGAGAGGTGGGGATGGGGGCGGCTTTTGTATGGGAAGTGGTGGGGTGGGAGGCAAGGGGGGTGTTTTTACGGGAGATGGGGATAAGGGGGGGGTGGAACAGGTGGGAGTCTGTGGGAATGGGGGTGTAGGGGTTCACGTGGAGTGGGGGGGTGATGGGGGAGTGTAGAGGATTGGAGTTCTCCTTTAGCGGGAATTTCTGGTCGGGGGGGGGAGGGGGGGAGTTCGGGAGTTGCGGTCACCCAGATCGGAAACTATGGGGGGAGCCGAGGGCATGGAGGGGCTTCCCGGATCTATGGGCTATGGAAGGGGCAGGGGCTGTGGGGGGCTCCCCTGGTCTAAGGGCTCTGCGGGGCTCCCATGATCCCGGGGGCTGTGGGGGGCTCACCTGGCCCCCAAACAGGGGGTGGTGAGGCTATGGGGCCGCTTAGCTGGCCTGGGGGCTGTAGGGAATGCTGGGGCTCCGGGGGCTCAGCCATCAGCAGTACTTTGGTGACGCCCATGGGATGGGAGCGGTGGGCTCTCCTGGGTGGGTTTGTAGGGGACAGGGGTGTGTGGGGCCGAGGCTGTGGGGCACGGAGGGGGGATGGGATGGGCTATCGGCCCTTTGGGCGTGTGGGGCTTGGGGACAGCAAGCCCAGCCCTATGGGGGATGGATTCCTACTGCGCTGCCTGGCTGGGAGGGAATTCCCCGCTTTTTGCTTGAGAGCCATTTTGTTGTCGGTGACCATCGGGAACATTCGGCAGCGTTGAGGTCTGGAGGTGCAGTGTAGGAATGCATCACATCAGCCCATATGATGGGTGCCCAGAACTCAGCGCTGATGGCAGCCAGGGCCAAAACTCCACTGCGCACCATTCGTGTTCCTGCGTGGATGGGTGGTGCCCAAAGTGTGACATACCTACAGCCTCACCTCACCTGGCCCCACAGAAATGCACCCCCGAGGCTGGGGGAGCTGGATTGTGATTTGTGCCATCGCAGAGGCACTCAGACCCTGGTGGGGTGCCCACCGTCCAACCCTAAAAGAGCATCAGCTTCTCATCCGGTTCCTACCATGTGCAGCTTATAGGAATTCAGTGACTGAGATGCTGTTTTCCAGCATCTTAAAGCCTCGCTGATGCCAGCACCTGTGGAGGCATTCAGAGCAGCCCCTTATTTGACTGCTTAACTCGGTGCTGCACATAGCTGTCACCCGATGCTGCGCCGCTGCCCCTTGCATCATGCCTGGAGTTGGGCCACCAGCACATGAGGGTTGTGTGCAATGGCTCTGGATCTGCCAGAGCTCAAACTCCAACTGCGTAAAGCCCGGTGGGAAAACCCCTTTGGTGTGGCTGGAAATGGTTCAGGGCTTACTTACAGCCTCTCTTCCCAAAATGGAGAGCTGGCGTTGTGTTAATGCCATCAGGACGGTGTGAGGTTCCATGTGGGATCGGTGCTGCCATGGTCCAGTGCCTCCCTTGGGTAAAAAAAGGCAGAAAAGAAGGAAAATGCACGGAGTTCTGCTTTGAGCAGATGAGGATATTGGATTCCTCTGCCTGGCGGTTCCTCCAGCGCGGTGCTGGGGTCGTTTCCTGCGCACGTGGGTTCTGGCCCTGGCTGCTTTGCAGGGCTGCCATACGGGCTGGGAAGGCTGGTAACTTTATCGTGCACAGTTCTGTTTTGTGACAGTGATGAAATCCCACACACGAAGGGCCCTTCCGAACGGCAGGCGGGGTTGTGGTGTTGGTGAGATCAACTGTGCAGGGTTTGAATGGGGAAGAGCTTTTTCTCCCCATGAGGACAGGCAGTGCGCTCTCCGTCCGTGAAAACTCCCAGGTCTCGGTTTGGTGAAGCCCTAAAAACTGCAGAGGTGGTGGAAGGCAAAGGATTTACGTCACACAGAAAAAGGCTTTTTGTCCTTCATAAACACCCAAACGGCTCAGGCAGGCGTTTTGACCCGGACCTGAGTTGCTCTCATTTCTCTTCTTGCTCCCTGCCCCAACGCAGAGGAGGTGGGGAGGTGGAGAGCTCCAGGAATGCTTCCTCAGAGCAATGCTGATGGTGAGCGCAGGGCTCGGTCCTCCATTATGGAGGTGTCCCCTCCATGTCATTGTTTCCCCGTGCCCACACCCTTCCTTGCGGAAAGTGATGAAGAGGAAGAGGGGGGGCCAATATTGCTCCTGCAGTGCCTTGGAGGTGCTGCTTCAGCGTTTCTGACTCAGGGAAGAAATATGTGCTCTACGAGGCGGGCTATGGGAAGGGCACAGCGCGGGTACGGAGCCTCTGCCACATGTCCCTGCGCCCTGTCCTGGGGCCCCAGTGGTGTGGAAACGGTGGGAGCAGCTCAGCCTTCCTCCCCACCGCCTCCCTTGCTGCTCTGCATTATCCCTGCACAGCACCGTGCTGCTTTCTTCCGTTCTGTTGGTTCACGTGCTCAGAAACTGGGGAAGGAAAGCAGGCATAATCGGGTCCAGCAGCTGCGGGTTGTCCCGGTGCGATGCTTCTCCTCTGCACCAAGGGTTTGGGGTGTTTCTAACCCATTTTTCCTGTGCTTTTAACAGAAGGTTCATTTGGGATCTGCTGCGGCAGTGAAGAAGCGGGCAGGCGAGTCAGATGTCCTGGAACCAGACCTCTACAGCAAGAAGTGTCCTATGGGTAAGGCAGCCACAAGAATCACTCCGTGCAACTCAGTGACAGCAGAAGCAGCTCTTGCTGCAAAGACATCTCCACGTCTTGGCAGCGCCGTGTCTCCAGTGTGCTGCATTAACTCGTACTTCTTTCCGTTTCACCCCTTCTTGCAGGCACCTATTTGGCAAATGACTCCTCCAAGTTCCTCCCATGTAAGAAAGATGAGTACACCGAGTATCCAAACGACTTCCTCAAGTGCCTGGGCTGCCGGACGTGTAGGGAAGGTATGAGGTGGTGTGAGGGAGGGTTGCTATCAGAGCTTCTGCATAAGGAGTGAGGACATCTGCAGCAGCCCTGAGGAGCAGCTCGTGCTGGGTGTGCTTGGGATGGAGGGAGCAGGCTGCATCCTGACCTGGCGCACTGGATACTTCCAGATCTGCATCTCCAAGCGGCACAGCATCCCTTGTGCAAAGCAGGGATGTGAGTCCTCCAGCAAGGACTGAGGGGGGTTGGGCGCATGGCGGTGCTTGCAGGCTGCTGCAGGAGCTTTAATGCAATCATTGCTTTGGCATGCAGGCATGGCAAAACTCCACCCTGGGGAGCAAGCTGGGCTTCCCTGGGCTTGTGGGTTGTTGGCTGCATGGGGGAGCGGATGGGAGAGCCTGAGCAGAGCTGTGTTGCTTCTTGCCCACAGACCAGGTGGAGGTGAGTCCCTGCGTCCCCACCAGGAACACGCAGTGCGCCTGCAAGAACGGCACCTTCTGCTTACCTGACCACCCCTGTGAGATGTGCCAAAAGTGCCAAACCCGGTGAGTTGGGAGCTGGGGAGCTCTTGGGCTGCTGGGGGGATCCCCGGGTGCTGAACCTGCCCCATATCCCCCATTCCAGGTGCCCCAAAGGACAAGTGAGGATAGCTCCATGCACGCAGCACAGCGACCTGCAGTGCGGTCCTCCCTTGGACATCTCCTCCAGCTTCTCCAGTGAGTTTGGGATGGGGAGAGGGATGGAGGATTGGGGGCTGCTGTTGTGGCAGCAGCTCCCCACACCCCCGTGTTGTCTGCTTTAGCAGGCATCATTACCATCATCGTGCTGGTTGTGGGCCTGGTGTTCCTGCTGGTGTTCTTATGCTGGTGCTGCAGACACTACGGTGCAGGTGAGGGGGATCGCGGGCCGTAGACGTGGGGTCCTCACCCCACAGGGTGTGGGCAGGAAGGGGACGTCCTGTGGAGAGGAAGGGTGACAGCGCTGCTTTTTCTTCCAGGGGGTGGCGGAGATCTGTGCAGGAAGCCCAGCACCGTGGTGGTGAGTTGTGCTGGGCTTTGCTCTGCTTGCTCCCTGCATTGCTTGCAGCTCATGGGAATGCTGTAGTGAGGGGGGGGTGGTTCACCTGCAGCCCCCGCTGCCAGGATGGGGGGCTCCAGCTTGGCTGCTCTGCGTTTCTCTTCCAGCAGAACAGACTGTTGCAGAGGATGGGGATTCAGGACAACAACTGCAATGAGCAGATCTACCTGAACCAGCAGCAGAAGCAGCAGCTGCTCGCCGCAGCGCAGGGCTCAGAGGTTCCCCGTGGTGTGGAGATGGAGGTACGGCACTGCATGGCTGAGCTCTGCTGCTTTCCTCCGCCTTGAGCTGATTAACTCAAGGCCTTCCAGAGCTGAACCAGGGTGTCTGCATGAAGATGGAGGGAAGGAGGAGATGGGAATGGAGATGGAGATGGGCATGGAGATGTTCTATGCCCATAATCTTCGTTCTACACTCAGTAGTGAGCAAATCTCCCCCTGCCCAGCACCCATGAGCTATCAGGATCCTGGTGTTAGGAACCCATCACCCCCATTGAGGAGCATCCCAGGGCTGCATGGCAATCTCCTGCCACAGCAGTGCCCAGAGATGTTCCCTGACCCCACTGTTAGCAGGGTGCGGGGATGGTGCTCATGCCAGAGCTCTCTGGGTGCTGTAATACGCTTCTTTTTCAGGAGGTGGCACCAAGAACTTCAGATCCCAACGTGGAAACCCAGAAGAAGCTGGTTCCAGTGCCAGGAAAGGACCCCCTAAGCGGTAAGTGTTGGGATGTGCTGGTGGGCAGGGATGGGCTGAGCCTGAGGGCTCTGAGAAAGCTCTTCCAGTCCAGATATCCGCATTTGCTGAGCTTCTCCCTTCTCATTCCAGTTTTGTCTTCCTCTTTCAACACCTTTGTCGAGTTTGTGCCCTTCCCTGAATGGAGGAGATTCGGCCGAACCCTCGGTCTGCGGGAAAACAACCTTTATCAGGCAGAGCAGAACGACAGAGGCTCAGGGGAGCCCTTATATCAGATGCTCAACATGTGGCTCAACAAAGAAGGCAGCAAAGCCTCCGTGAATACACTGCTGGAGACCCTGTCCCAGATCAACCTCAGCGGCGTGGCAGACCTAATTGCCTCCGAACTCGTTAGGAATGGATATTTCCAGTATGAAGTGAGCTGAGGAGCGCAGCCAGCCCTGCTCCTCCCCAGCTGGAGCTGAAGATGCGGATTCCTCTGAGAACCTTTATCTTGATCTTTGTGATAGTATTCTCACGGCTCCTTCCTCCCGGAGCCGTCGCACTGCTCAGCTGAGCCTGGAGGAGTCGATCCCAGCTGGGTTCTTCTCCGCCACACTCAGCGTTGGTGCTGCCTTATGGAAGCCACGCGAGTGCCTTGATTTCATTTGGCCGACGCAACGAGCCAAAGGGTCTTCCAAGCTGCTTTTGAGATCATCTCATTTACCAGCACTGATTTTATACAGACCTCGGTGCAGAACTGCATCTTTGCTTGGTGCGGGCACTCACTGATTCTTAACTGGATCAACGTTTTTAATTTTTTAATTTTTTTAGTGATATTCTGCTTGTAGAACATCTCCGAGCCGACCGTTACGCTTCGTACTGCATGCGTGGTGGGCGAGCATCCCTGGGGCTCTTGGGTTACCCTCTACGATCCATTTAGAGTTGCATTTGTAGCTAGTTCTGCTTGCCCTTAGCAGTAGACACAAGGCTGTAGCAGTGGGGTTGGAACTGGATGATCCTCAAGGCCCCTTCCAACCCAAGTCCACGATTCTATGACTGCAGGCGACGCGGGCGCGATTCATCGGCGCTGAGGCGGCTGAAATAAGGGCGGCTCGGCTCATTCCCATTGCCAGGGCCGTGGGGGCCCCCAGCTGGCTGGGTTGCTCCTCCACCTGCAGGGAGGACGCACAGCTCAGGGATGAGGTGCTGCAGGGCGATGGAGCTGCAGCCCAACCTGGAGCTCCCCCTGCGCGGGCGCAGGTTTGTGGGCAGCCCCCCCTGCGCCCCTTTCCGTCCTCTCCAGCCCTGTGCCAAATACCAGCAGAACTTTTGTATTTATGTATTTATTAATTGCAAACGTGTACATACGTTAACTTATAATATAAAAATAGCTGGTTGTTTTGTTTTTTTACTATGTGTGATGGTGTGTTTTTATACAGAGCTCTGGCCCAGCCAGTTAGTTTTATCCAGGATTTTTTTTTTACACGTGTCTTTATGAAGGAAGAATAAACTTAAAAACAACAACAATCCTGATTCCTCATCCCTTTTTCCCCTTTGCTTTGCCGTTACGTTTTGGCTTCGCATGCCCTGGACACTGCAGAGCTCTGCATCCCCACCAGCAATGCTGCTGCAGGTCCTCAGCAGCAAACTTCTGCTGTTTTGCCACGGGTCCCATGCTCTTTAGCTGCCTGTAGAAGCAGGAGGCTGCAAGCTCGGTCCCTGGTGCAAACAGGCTGTGTGCTGCTGGAGCTGCAATGCAAATCCATGCGGTGCTTGCAAAAACCCCAGAGCTGCCCCCAGCCATCCTGCTGGATCACATGCAGGGCATTTCTCATTGCAAGCACCCAAAGCAGGAGCTGCCAGCACGGGGAGGGGGGACAACAGCCTGGCGCTGTGCTCTGCATGCAAACCCAGCAGGGGCAGCTCCTGCAGGACATGCACGGTGGGGATGCTTTCCAAAGGGAACAAAACCTCATCCTACCTGCTGCAAAGCATTGCACCTGCTGCATCTGCTCCTGTGCTCCCGCATCCACGGCTGAGCATCCAAAAAGAGCGGTGACACAGAGCATCACCCAGGAGCATCGCTGCCACGGGATCTGGGTTGTTAAGGGCTGCATCCTTGTGGTGCTTCTCCGCTCCTCCCAAACACACAGGGACTACGCTGGGCTTTTCAAATAGCATTTATTACAACGGAGCCTTTCAGGCTCGGCTCCCAGGCTGGGAGCGTGGGGTTGGGTGTTGGGGGTGGGGGTTGGTGGTTTCTTTTGGCTTTTTTGGTGGTCTTATATATATATATATATGTATATATATATAATTTTTTTTTTTTGCTTCAAATTTCTTTTTGGTGAAACGTGTGCACCCTGGGCTCTTGCACTGCTGAGGCCCAAACTTTCCACAGGGAGAGGTGGAGGAGAGGGGCTCCTGTTCCCAGCAGTTGCCCAAACTGGGACGGCCCTCCATGGAAGCGGATGGAGCTGCGGTGCGTGGCTCCTGCAGCCAAGTAGGATCCTCTGCTTGGTCCTCTGGGGACCGGGCTCCCTCCTCACCCTACTGCAAGTCCAAGGGGCAGCAGGATGGCATCCCACAAAACCCAACCCTACCCTGCAGCTCCTGGTTACAACTGAAAGGTGGAAGCAGGACGCTTCTCTTCTTCTTCCTCATGCGGTTGATGTTGGAAAGAAAGAATGAATGAAAACAAAACCAGACAGCCCTCGCGCTCCTGTCACCTCTTCTCCTGCTGCTTTGTGCCAGTCCCGGCGCTGGCACGTGGACAGCAGAGCCCTCGCTGTGGGGATGCACTCCCTCCATCTCCTGGGGGCACCCATTGGTGGCACCCAACGGGCGCCGGGCGGCCTTCCTCCTCCTCATCTCCTGGAGCCGCAGCAAGGATCAAACCACAGCCGAGGAGGAGGAGGAGGAGGAAGAGGAGGAGGCTGTGGCCGCTGACGATGAAGGAGAGGAGGAAGGGGAGTTCCAGAAGAGCCACCGCCTCTTGGGCTGCCGTTTGAGGTGGAGGTAGTCTTCCTTCTCCCGCTCCTTCTTGGCCCGCTGGTAGTGGTCCTCCTCCTTCAGGTACCACACCGGCGGCCAGCGGTGCTTCTCGAAGTACTCCTGGTTCTCTGCGGGGACATCGGGGGTGAGCACAGTGCTGGGTGTCCCCAGCGTCCCCACCGCCCCACACCGACCGCGCTCACCTCCCGACATGGCCTTCATGTCGCGGGGAAACTTGCGGCAGACGTTGTTGTAGTTGGTGCAGATGTGGTGGAGGCACCAGTCGGCGAGCTGGTAGGCGCAGTGGAACTGCGGGAGATGGAGCACGCGTCAGAGCCACCGTGGGGACCTCATCCATCCCAAGGTCCCCAATCCCCGCGGGCATCAAGGACCCGATCCTGCCGTCCTCTCTGCAGCGGCGGTGTCACCCCCACCTCGTTCATCCCATCCCACCTACCTGTGCCAGCTCCAGGAATACCAGCACGTCCCCATCGATGTCCACCATCATCTGCGCAGCTTCCATCAGCCCGGTGACGGTGTACTGCTCTGTGGGTGACACAGGGGCTTAGGGGGGCAGTTGGGATGGGGTGATTAGAGAGCTGCCACCAAGTTTTGGGGGCACCAACTCACCGGTAAGAGCCACCAAGTGGGGCAGGCAGAGGCGGTTGGCCAAGATGATGAGCTTCATGTCATCGAGGTCAGGGCTGGAGCTGAACTGCCCCGTGTAAAGATACTCCAGCACGGCCCGCATGCAGCTCTTGCTGGTGTAAGGAAGTGCCACCTGCAAGAGTCACACCCATGGTGGCGATGGGTCAACAGCTGGACTTGATCTTGGAGGCTTTTTCCAAGCTTTATGACTCTATGATTCTATGGGCACGGTGGGGACGGGTTGATAGTTGGACTTCATGATCACGGAGGTCTTTTCCAACCTAAATGCTTCTATGATTCCAGCGGTCACCCCATGGCTGTCCCACACCCTCCCTGAGCGCATCCTCACCTCATTAGTGGAGCTCTCCACGAAGGGACCGCCGAACATCGCGGCCATCCAGTCGCAGCTGGAGATGAGCAGGGGCTTGTGGGCACTGATAGCACCGTCATCCAGCACGAAGGTGACATCTGCAAATGAGCAGAGGGACGGCCCTGTCACACAGGGCTCAGCCATCCCCACCACAGGACACCAAAGGCAAGGAGACAGAAGGACAAACGCACGGCCCTGTACTCTGCCCTAAGGATGTGTTTGTTTTCCAGCATCCTCCAAGGAACTCAGGCAAGGGCTACGTCACCCACGGCACCGTGCACAGCCCTGCCCAAGGGCATTCCCAAGGTGAACAGTGTTGGAAAGCAAAGGGCGAAACCTGGGGAGAAAAGCCTCACCCACACGCTGCAGAGCATGTCCCCATCCTCCTCCCTGCTCCTCACAAGGACGAGCATCCCCTGTTCTGCTCTACCCTGGGCTGTTCCAGGGCTCCCACAGCCCCCCTTGGTCTGTCCATGTGAACCAATTCAGCTAGAGGGAGAACGTGGTGTTGCATGGCCTGGGATGGCGCTTGGAGGTGAAAACCCCAGAAACGCAACGCCTGTAAGTGAGCACCACCAAAATCCCAAGGAAGGCAGAGCACACGGCGTTTCAGAGCGTTGGTACGGGCAAGAGAGAAGGGGACGGGGTCGTACCCGAGAAAGTCCCCTTGGCCAGGCATTCCTTCACCCGGTTCGTCCTCCGGACGTGGAAGGCTTTGGTGATCTCCTGGTTCATGAACGCCTCATTGTTGAGGATGTTGGCCACCATCATGCGGAGGTCGAACACCTCCAGCAGCTCCGCGATGTGAGCGATGTGCATGAGGTCCCGCTCCTTCTCATCCAGCTCCCCGGTGTACAAATACTTCAGCACGGCCCGGAAAGGGCCCGGTTGGATGGAAGCATCCATCTTCACCACCACCATCAGCTTGGATTTGTAGGTCAACGGGTCTTCGGCCATCTCCTCCTGGATGCTGATGAAGGCCCGGCTCCAAGAGGAGAGGTCCCGTCCCCGTCGCAGCCCACGCTCCCCGTTCTCGTAGCGGTTCCCCCGTAGGATCCCATCACTGGTGGAGGCTCTAAGGCACGGTTTTCGCTGGCCGGAGCCGCCCTCCTCGGTGCTTTCACAGATATCAAAGCTCGCAGCTCGGAGGAGGAAATCCCGTCCGTGATGCCTCTCCTCTTGGTGCAGCATCCTCTCGGCCGCTGCGGTGACGGCAACCCCAAAACCATGCCCTGCACTGCTCTGCTGGTCCTCCTCGCTCAGGTCCATGAGGAACAGGTCGTAAAACTTGGAGGAGGAGGTGGAGAGGTAGATCTTGTGAGCGTAGATTTTGATCTTCTCTTGCAGCACCAGGATGACGTCCGCACACAGGGGGTCCTCCAAGAGGTGGGCCGGGTGCTCCTCGTTGTTGGACGGGGGATCCGGCACCACGATGATGGGCGGAGGGGGCCTGGGGGGCAGGAAGGGGGCTTGGAGGAGGGGCCGCTGCACGTTGCGTAGATGGGACTTCCAGAACTGCAGGTGACGGCGGGAGATGAGGGCGGCACGGATGGCGTTGTCGAAGACGTCCTTGATGCCAAACTGAGCCACCACGCTCGTCTCGTAATAGGGGATCCCCAGTTCTTTGGCCACCTCCCTTCCCTTCTCCGGGGGAAGGATCTCGTTGGGTTTGATTGGCCTGGAGAAGAGGAAATCATGAAGGTGATGAAGAAACCTCGTATAATAAAGAAGATAACGTCCCATCCCTGGAGACACCCAAGGTCAGGCTGGATGGGGCTCTGAGCACCTGACCGAACTGCAGGTTTCCCCGTTCATTGGAGTTGGACCAGACGGCCCCTTCCAGCTCTATGAATCTACGGCCTCTTTGCATGCATGGCAAGGAGAAAGGATTTGGGGGCACGGATGTCTCCCACCTGGCCAAGGGACGCCGTGCCCGGTTGACGGCCTCCAGGTCGGCGTAGCGCAGGTCCAGCTGGCAGCCCACCAGGATGACGGGCGCGCGGGGACAGAAGTGTTTGATCTCCGGGTACCACATGGTCTTCACATGGTGCAGGGAGTTGGGGTTGGCGATGGAGAAGCACAAAACCACGACGTCGGATCTGAGAGGGGGAAAAAAGGGTCAAGATCCACCCGGGTGACGGAACCTCCCACCTCAGCACGGGGTTCTCCTCTCCCCTACCTGCCATACGCAAAGCGCCGGTCTTTGTGGTGGTCTCCAAAGGTGTCCCAGAGCCGCAGGGACACGCTAACATCATCTACCACATCCCGCGAGCGCTCCAGCACCTGTGGCAACGAAAACGCTGTGAATCCTGGAGCTCTGCGTGAAGAAAGTCCCCAAACCCTCCCAATGGGGCAGTCCCACCGAGGGGACCAGCCCACCAAAGGGACGACGTGAGTTTTCCCCGAGGAATTTACTCCTCCAACTCCATCCCGATCCCCACGGGGTTCGTCCCTCACCTCCTTACCATCCAAGCAAAGGGACCATTGCCACCAAGATGACCATCCCACCAAGGGGCCACTGCCACCAAGGGGCAGAGGAATGAATCCCATGGGGAAGCCCCATCCCCATAGGGCTGGTCCCGGACCTC
>NW_024962307.1:44808-65923 GCF_019238085.1 Lagopus leucura | reverse complement strand
GAATCCCATGGGGAAGCCCCATCCCCATAGGGCTGGTCCCGGACCTCCTGACCATCCCACCAAGGGGACCACTGCCCCCAAACTCGTGACAAAGGAGTAAACCCCACAGGGAAGCCCCAGCTCCATCCCCATCCCCATGGGGTCGGTCCCTCACCTCTTTACCATCCCAGCAAAGGGACCATTGCCACCAAGGGGACCACTGCCACTGAACTCAGGACACAGAGGAGGAAGCCCCATGGGGAAGCCCCAGCTCCATCCCCACCCCACGGGGTCGGTCCCTCACCTCCTGGCACACACGGTACTGGTCGATGGCCCACACCGTGGGCACGTGGGTGGCGAGGAGCTGGTACTGGGTGAGCGTGGCGTTGCAGGCGCGGGCGCAGATGAGCCGGGTCTTGCCCACCGCGTTGTCCCCGACCACGACGCACTTGATAGTTTCTACGTTTGGCCTCTCATAATCCATGTCAGAATCCATTAATTGGGACCTGGGGGGGAAGAAGCGACGAGAGGATGCTCACAGCCACCAGCAAGCACAGCTGCCTCCTTCCTCCCTGCACGCATCCCAGCCCGTCCCCTTTAAAATTTAATATCCTCGTGGCTGCGTGCGTTGCTGTGCCGCGTCAGACACATGCCCTCCCTCCCTCCCTCTCCCTCTCTCATGCTTGTTCATGTGAGATGAGGCTTTTATTTATTTCTTTATTTTTATTTCCCCTTTCTCCCTTCCCAGCATTTGCAAGCGAAGCTTCCAGATGGGAGCACGCACAGCAGCACCGCCAACCCCTATCGCTTCTATGCACAATGAGCACAGGGCTCTGTGCCCCCAGCACTGACCTCCCCCCAATTTCCCACCCTGTTTGCTCCTGCTTCTGACCCACAGCAGCAAAGACGCTCATTGCATTTCCTCCCAGCACCAGGTGCAACATGAAACCTCCCCCAAGGAGCACGGAGCTGTGAGCCCGATGCAAAGCGCGCGCATCCTGCAGGCCCATGTGCACAGCAGCAGCACCGTTCAGAGCTCAAATCTGCAAGAATTAACTCCTTGCAGCAGGGAATGGATGTGGGGCATTGCAACAGGGCCGAGGGGCGCTCCATGCACTGCAGTGGGGATGGGGAGCACTGGGCCTGAGGGTGGGGGCATTGCAATAGGGGAAGGAGCGTTGGGAATGGGGGTGGGACAACGCAGTAGGGCCGGGCAGTGCTTTAAGCATCTGGAGGAGCATTGCAATAAGGCTAAGGATATTGGGAGCACTGGGGCTGGGGGCGTTGCAACAGGGCCAAGGAGTGCTCCGTGCATCCTAATGGGCATTGCAATAGGGCTGGGGATGCCTGGAGCACACGGGCTGGGATGAAGGAGATGCCCACGGAGGAAACTGATGGATGAGGAGGAGAAAAAAAAAATAAAAAGATCCCAGCTTCTTCGAACTTTGCAAAGCAGCACATCTCTTCCCCCCTTGTCACCCCCTCCTGAGATGCTATAATAAACCACCAGCACAAAACCTTGGAGCAAAAAATACCCCGTAACGATGGCAACCGGCGCTGCACGCGGGGAGCTCCGAATGGAGGCAAGGACTTTGCAATGTGAGCAGCTCCCTCCTGCACACACCTGGCCGTGCAGGGATGCAGCACGAACCCAAAGCATCACAGCCGGGTGGCTCTGGGCCGACCTCAAAGCAAAACTTCCCCATCTGCCACCATCAGCCCCATTCCTTCCCGCTTTTAGGGAGCTGAGATGCTCCTTGGGGGCATGGCAAAAAGGGGGCAGGATGCAGGGCATGCTGCTTGCTGCCCCAGTAGCTCCTGGAGATTGGTTCCCATTTTGTTCCCTTGGAGCAGAGCTTTGCTCTATGGGGTCAGGAGGTCCCCAGGGGGGGTGTCAGGACTCACAGAGCTTTGCAGCAGTTATTTATAGGGTTCCCAAATTCAGCCACCAGCACACACAGCTGCCCCCTGCAAACTCCTTCCCCAATACTCCATCTGCCCCATATCCAAACCGTGGGCCCCCAATACACCCCCTCCTAAAAAACAAAACACCCCAAACTGCTTTTTCCATGCTACCCAACCTGCGGTTGCCACAGCAACTGCACCATCAGCCCCCGGGAGCCGTTGCCTAGCAACAAAAAAAATCCTCCATCCCACCCAGCGAGGGGAGGAGAGCCCCTAAAACAGAGTGGGGGCATTGCAAGAGGGCTGGGGGCGCTCAGAGCATCGGGACCGGGGGCACTGAACGGGGCTGGCGATGCTCAAAGCATTAGGATTGGGGCTTTGCAATAGGGCTGGGATGCTTGGAGCAGCGGGACTGGGGCACTGCAATAGGGCCAGGGGTGCTCAGAGCACGCAGATTAGCAGGTATGGGGCATTGCAAAAGGGGAAGGGTTATTGGGAACGGGTGTAATAGGCACTGCAATAGGGCCAGGACATCCGGATAGGCACTGCAAGAGGGCCGGGGAGCAGCAGGCCTGGGGCGCTGCAATGAGGCCAGGGCTGCTCAGAGCAACCAGGCTGGGGATGCAAGAAATTGCAAAGGGGGAACGGGTGCAGGGCATTGCAATAGGGCCAGGGCGTGCTCCGAGCGTCCGGATGGGCACCGCAATAGGTCCGGGGAGCAGCGGGCCCGGGGCGCTGTTATGGGGCCGGGGGTGCGCGGAGGACTCAGCCCGGGAGCACCGCAATAGGGCCGAAAGTGCAGGGAGCACCGGGGCCGATCGCAAAGGGGACCGGGGGGGGGGGGGGGGGGGTCGGAGCAGCCGGACCGGGGGCCCCCCAATAGGGCCGGGCCACGGCTGTGCCCCCCCCCCCTCCTTCCCCCCGAGCGGAAGGATGCGCGGAGGCGGACGGGGAGGTCCGTACTTACACCAACACAGACGAAGCGGCGGCTCCCAGGGGCCGGGGCCGGGCGCAGCCCCCCTGACATGATCACGGCGTAATTTGCGCGGATCGGAGCTGCGCGGCCCCGCGCTGAGCTGCGCGTTTTAAGGCCCATGGCGGCGCCGAGGCCGCTCCGAGCTCCGCATCCGCGGTGCGCAGCGCTGCGCGGAGCCCTTTGCGCCGAGCGGCGGCGTTGCGCGGAGCGCTGCGCGGAGCCGCGCGCTGCAGTCGGGGCCGCTCCGCCTCTCATTCACAAAAAACAAGCGGCCCCGCGAAGCCCCGCCCCCCCCGCTCCCCCCGCGACCGCTCATTGGCTGAGAGCGAGCCCCGAGGGGGGGGGGACCCGGGGTTTTTGGGGGGGGGGGGCCCCTTTTGGCCCCCCCCCCCCCCCCCCCCCCCGCAGAGCCGTGTGCCCCCGTGATCCCCATAGGATGCCCACCTGCACCCACCTGCATAGGATGCTACCCCTGCACAGACCCCCCCCCCCCGCCCCCCAGATCCTCTCCGTGGCTCTATCGTACCCTCACCCCTTCACAGGGGTCTGACACCCACACTCTATGGGGTCCCGTCTGACCCCGAACCCTCCATGCGACCCCATCCTACCCCTAAACGTCCTTCTATGCCCCCCCCCCCCCCCCCAATAGCCCCTCCATAGAGCCCTATCGTGCCCATAACCCCCCTCCGTGGGACCCCACCTTGCCCCCCGTTATTGCACAGCAGGGACAGAACTGGGGGGTAACCACACACTACGAGGACCACAGAGGTGACCCCTTCCCAGCAGCGGGGGGGAGCAGAGCCGGGGGGGGGGGCGCACCCCCATCTCCCCCCCTAAAACGCTGCAACGACGCCTTCACGTCCTCAAATCCCCCCATCGCCACCCCCTCCTCACCCCAATCCCTATAAACCCAGAGTGGAAAAACTCAAGAGTCATCATCACAGCTGCGCGGCTGCTGCGAAAGCGCCCGGCCCCGCGCTCTGACCCCGTACATCCGCATCATGTGATGCCCTCCATCCTCCCCCCGCATCCCCCCCTTCCTCCTCCTCTTCCTCCTCCTCGTCCCCTTTTTTCTGCACGGAACAGCGCTCTGCTCAGGGTCCTGCTCCTTTTGCATAGGGTTGGGGGTCACACATAGGGTTAGGGTCACCCAGTGGGTTGGGGTCGCCCACGGGGTTGGCACTGATGTCGCATCACCAGCACCCAAACCCCAGTGCCCACCTTCATCCCCCCGCTCACCTAACTTGCAGCTCAGGGGTCTCTTTCTCCATAGCAGAAGAAGATGGGATCTCTTATCTGGGGGTAAAGGGGGGGAGGGGGGGTCCCCTTTGGGGGATTTTTGGGGGGCTGTGGGTTTGTCCCTGGTAATGGGATCTGTGGAGCTGCAGCCTTTTGCTTTTCTTCTCCTTTCGAGCGGGTCATAGGGGGAGGGGGGGGGGCGAAGGAAGCGTGCAGCCCGGTTTCCAGCCGCATGATTTGGCTTTATTTGCTGTAGCAGGTGCTTAATTGTGGCATAAAAAGTTCCTGGCGGCGTTATGGTCAGAAATTCCTAAACGACCCCCCGCCCCTTCACTCCCCCTTCACCCCCCCAACAAGATTCCGTGCAAAAACAAAAGCACAATTGTGACTTCCAGGCAAAACAGGCGGCCGTGCTCCCAACCTCCGCCCCGGCAGGAGGCACCGAATGGGGCCAGCGGGGCTGGGGGGGCCCATGGATGGAGCCCCATGGAGATCACGGGGCTGTGGGGTGTGGGGAGGAGCCCATCTCGCCTCTCTCTGCATCCCCTCCAGCTGTAATTAAAGCTGCTCCCATTTAAGCCTCTTGAACTGATCCCAGTCTGCTCCTCCATCATTGCCGCTGCTCCCCTGCAGACTGCTCTGACCCCACAAGCAGTAGGGCTGACATCACTCCTCTTTCTTTCCCCTATTTCCTCTCCCAGAAGGGACTGAAGAACCCCTCTGGGTTTTTGGGATGTGTGCAGATGCTGCTCCAGCATTGCCTTTCCCCAGAACCCTATGGGCTCTGTAGGGCTGCAGATCAGCATCCCTAAGATGCTATGGGATCTGTAGGGCTGAAAAGCAACACCCCCGTGACCCTATAGGCTCTGTAGGGTTGCAGATCAGCACCCAGGTAACCCTGTGAGCTCTGTAGGGCTGAGGAGCAGCACTCCTAGAACCCTGTGGGCTCTGTATGACTGGGGATCATCATTTGCACAGCGTTGCCAAAGGGCCCAACCACTTCCCTTTGCTGCAGGCAGCACCCAGCCCAGCTCTGCCCTCCTGCAGCACGGTGGCACGCGTTGCACGGGAGCAAAGAGCAAAGCACAGCAGTGGTGCGGGGGGGGGGGGGGGGGGGGGGGGGGCGCGGTACTTACAGGCTGCGTGCCAACGCTGTCATTGTCACCGTGGGGCTGCCCTTCCCTTTGGGGTCCATCTCGTGCTCTCAGCGGCGCCTGCAAGGAGAGGAGAGGAGGGCTGAGTGAAGGCATTCACCTCCTGCACGCTGCCACCCCCCACACCGAGGCTGGAAACCACGGCGTGGTGACATGGCCAAGGAGGGGGATGCTGTGGGGAGGGGGGTCTCTCACCCAAAGCATCTCCGCTGCCTCCCCTACATCCCAACACCCCGAGCAAAGCCGAGCCGTGGCCAAGGAGTGCAGGGCTGAGCTTCCCCTGGGCAGAGGTGGGGTGAGGCTGAGCTTTGCTCCTGGCACATGGAGCAGGAAACGCTGCTGTGCTGCCAGATTGGAATCGCTGTTGGAATCAGCCCTGCTCACAGAGCCTCAGCCCTGCAGCTTGTGGCTACAGGGCTCTGCTTATCCAAAGGGAATGCCCCAAGGATTTCCAGCCCTGTGCACACCCCTCGTTGGCCAGGGGAAAGGCCTAAAATGAGCAAAAAGAGCATTTCTGCAAACTGCATCCCCTGTCCCACCAAGCTGGGGCTTCCCCAGAATTAATTCCCTATGTCCAAACCGTGGGGTCCATCTGCATCCCATCTCCCAGCCACACCATACTCCATGGCTTGGGGCTCATCCCACCTCGATACTGCAGGATTTCAGGGCTTCACCACGTGGTTTATAAATATTTAAGCCCAGAAGGATTGCTGCCCTCCAGGGAAAGCCTTACACAACCCCCACATCTCCCTCCTCACCCCAGCCTGGAGCTGGCAGGGCTCTCTGGAGGCATCTTTTGCAACCAGGAAGCAAAGCAAGGCAACATGCAAGGTCCTTCTGCAGGACTTTTGCACCCCGTAGTGGTGGGGCATTGTCTGATGGGTTTGGTGCTGCTGCACGGATTTTGCATCCCGTAGCTGGGAGGTTTTGTTGATGCGCACGTCGTGCTGCCTCCCCCCTGCCCCAAATTTGTGGGCATTTATAGGCACAGCTTTTTGTGCAGCACTCAGTTCCTCCCCCCCCCCCAGCATTAGGAGTCACTGACGCCTCGTGCAGAAGCTGTTAAGAGCTTCTATTTGGGGAAAGCTCCCCTTCTCACAGCACGTCCTGTGGCTTCTCTGCTTCCCATTCCTCCTCACAGTGCAAAATAAATCGGCGACGTCTCCAGCGAAACACCCCCCAGTGAACAACCTTGGGGAGTCCATTCTTGGGGTGCATTTGGGGGTGTTGCTGTGGTTGGCAGGGGTTGAAACCCTGCAAGAAGGGTTCCCATGCCCCGTCCCGAATCTGCTGCATCAACTCATGTTGGTTACATCCCAAACGCACCCCCAGGAGCGTGGCTCAGGGCATGGGGGGGCTGCAGATTTCCATATTAAAAACAAATAGAAGAAAATCAGAAAGGAAGGAGCCTGTTCCTAAGCAACAGCCTCCGGTAGAGATGGAGACCATGAGGTGGAGACCGTGAGATGGAGACCGTGAGATGGAGACTGTGAGATGGAGACCATGGAATGGAGATCGTGAGGAGGAGATGATAGGATGGAGACATAAAATTGAGACCATGAGGTGGAGATCGTGAGATGGAGACCATAGGATGCAGATTATGAGATGGGGATCATGAGATGGAGTCCAGAGAATGGAAACCATGTGATGGAGAGAGATGGAGACCATAGGATGGAGAGCATAAAATGGAGACCCTCAGATGGACACCGAAAGGTGGAGGCCATAAAAAGGAGACCGTGAGATGGGGACCATAGAATGGAGACCATAGGATGAGGAGCAGAGGTGCCACAAAGCACCAGTGGAGCAAACTCCTGGGGTCACAGAGCCCCACAGCAGGGATGCAGGAGAGTGGGGAGACTCCAATCCCACCCCTCACCTCCACCGCTCGCCCCAGCCCACCCACCCATCTCCAACCCCGCTGTGCCGACCCCAAAGAATGGAGGAAACCCATTGGGTCGGCCGAGACTCGTCGCCTCTATTGGAGCCAAGCTTGGATGGACAGGCAGATGGATGGGTGGGTGGACAGATAGTTGGAAGGACAGACGGACGGGCGGCAGTTACCTGTGTGTATCCAGGCGCTGGTGGCTGTGCCCCGGCTCTCCCAGCAGCGCGCTGCCCCGTCGCGATAGGGATCATTTTTATAGGCTCACCCATGTGATCCCAACCAATGCCCCAGGGATGAGGTTTTTTTTTTTGCACTGACACAACCGGAGGGGCCGGCGCTCAAACAAACCTGTTGGACCGCAATCCGCGCTCGGCACCGGGCAGGAATTTTCCACTCTCTGGGTGCGCCGATGCACGATGCACGCCGGGGCCTGCGCTTGCACGGCTCCCTGAAAGAAAAAGCAGGGAGAAAAGTGCAAACTTTCCCATTCCCCAACACTCCTAATGGTTGCTCGACCTCATTCCTAAGTTTCTGTGTTGAGGTTGGAGCGCGTAGGGAGAGAAATGCATGGAGGAATGCGTTAGAGGCATGGAGTAGACACAAGTTTTGCACTGTGTGCCTTCTCTGCACAGTGCAGAATGCTCCTTCTGCAAAGTGCATGCTGCTTCTGCAAACACAGCACAGCAGATGGTGCTCAGAGCGAGAGATGTGAGCAACCCTTTGCTCCCCCCAAGCTCTCCCTGCAGCCTTTGTGCCCAAATCCAAGGGTGTGGATGGGGGCGATGGTGGGGACGCTCTCGGTGGTGTTGATGGTGCGGCGCTGGGCAGAAGGGAGGCATGGACCTGGCTGGGCTGTGATAAGTGCCCAAGGGTGACAGGATGGGAATGGAAAGGGTGAGCTTGGGAGAAGCGCTGGTGAGTCAATGGGAACCACAGGAGCGGGGAAATGACCGCAGTCAGCAGGGCTGAGTCAGTGGGACCAACTGGTGAGTCAATGGGAAAGCAGGGAGCTAATGGAGCGATGGGCTGCAGGTTGTGTGGGGCACACAGATGGGCACGAGGAGGGGATAGGGGTGACCCGCCGTGGAGTTTTGCACTCCTGGAGCACTGCTGGGTCGCTGAGCCCTGCGTGGGGCTGGATAATGTGCCATCTGTAGGGTTTGCTCGTGTTCCAGCTGTTCTGGGGTTGGTTCTGTGGGGTTCCAGCCTCTGCAGGCTGCCCCAGGTGGTGCTGTGCTGGCACAGCCCTGGGGTCGGTGCTGCCAAGGGGCCGGGCAGCGGGGCTGGGGCTGCGCCAGGCTCTGGGAGCAGACACACAGCGGGACACAGAGCGGTAGGTGGGAGGGCAGGGGGGTTTGGGGGGCTTTCCCTGGTGTGTTGGAGGGCAGCTGCAGGGGTTCTGTGCACCCTGATAGCAGTGCATTGGGGTCACCGTGTGGTCATGGTGCTGAGTGCCTGGTGCTGTGCTGGAAGGGGTTGGGGTGGGCTCACAGCAGCACCCGTCGGGTCCAGCAGCGTGGATTTGGGTGGGGGTGGCAGCAGGTTTGGGGGCTGTCTGCTGAGAAGGGAGCAAACGGCTGGGAAGGGGGGAGCTGGGAAGAGCAGGGGGGCTCTCAGCAGGATTGTGGGTACCCAGCACTGGTTCTGGGGACGTCCTGGAGCATTTCCTTAAGGAAGACCCATAGCTGTGCCCATCAAACCAGCGTGAACCCCAGTGGCAGCCAAGTTAAAGCTGCCAGGGGAAGGGTTGAGCCAATTTGGTGCAGTTTGAGTCTATTGATGCAAGGGTTAATGGTGTCTCTGCTGGGGGGTTGGGACCCCTGTGACTTATCTGCTCACAGACAAGGAGGGGACGGCTTGCACCCCACATCCGGGCTGTGCTCCCCTTCTCTTTGGGCCGCAGAGAGCAAACGAGCTGGGGGGCTGAAGAGCTGCACACAGCTGAATCTGAAATGGGGATATTTATAGCCGTCCCTGCCTGGCTGCCCTAAATTCCATGCAGGTCCCTGTGCATTGGGAGCAGAGGGGCCCCCCCAGCCCTGAGACATTTGTAGGGTTCCCTCCCCCACCCTGGCTGAATCAGGGCTGCTCCTTCCTCACCCCGTCACCCCTCAGCCTCAGGGCTTTCCCACGAGCGTCACCCAGCAGCGCTGCGTGTTTGGGTTCACTGTCATCCCTTCAGGGCTGTAATCAGCATTAGGGCACCCACGAGGCATCAGGACACACCTCCCCCTTCCTGCAAAGGTGCAGCAGCAAAGAGAAGCGCGGGGAGGGCAGAGGGGTGAAAACACTCAGCTGGGGACAGGTGACACCTCGGTGGCCCACGCAAAGTCCCATAGGAGTGTGGGTGGGAGCCACACCTGAGGCTTGCACAATGCATATATATATATCGTGCTGGCGTGCTGCTTAAAGCAGCAATTTTCCCTTCATCCTGAGTGCAAAAGGCTGAGCCTGAAGCCGTGGGTGGGTTGCAGCAGAACGGAGCGTGCAAGCGGTGGTGCAAGCTGGTTGCACGAGGATCCACGCTGCTGGTGCAGCTGCAGAGCTGCTGGTGCAGGGGAACGAGCTCCTGCCTTGCGACTGCCAAATGCATGCACTTAATATAGGTCAAATGCAAACGTTCTTCCCGAAATAGAAGCTCTCTTCCCTGGGAAGAACTGCAGCTCAGTGCAGTCACAAGGGCTCTGCCAGGTGCTGCAAAGGGAGCTGGTGTGCAAGCGTGGGGCTGCTGCCACCAAGGTCACCTCCTCCTGCAAACATGGCTGTGCGTAGTGCATCTTCCCCGAAATGTGCTTTGGCTACTGGAGAGGAGCTTGGGGATGGGGTGAGGGATGGGGTGAGCACACTTGTGCTCTGGATGGGGTGGAGAGATGGGTGACCCCCTCCTCAAGCCACGCATCTTGCTTGCAAAACCCACTGTGAAAGCAGTGCTGGCTTGTGCATCACACAAGTGGGCCGGGATGAGCGGCCCTGCATGGGCTTGGAGCAGCGTGGGGTGCTGCAGGGTGCAACGTGCTCCTGTTGCAGAGCTGAGGCCCCCACAGGGCTGCGCCTCCATGGGCTGATGCCAGGCTGGGGGCTGCACCCCCCCGGCTGTGCTCCTGTGCTGCTCTGCTGAAGCAGAAGTGCTGCTGTGGGTGTGCGCTGCTGCTCGGTTCGCACTGCGCTGTGCCCTCTTGGGATGCACAGAGCTCAGCAAACTGCTTCAGAGCACAGAAAGCGACCTCACAGCATTGTGTGTCCACCCTGTGATCCCAGAAAGGTTCCTGTGAAGGCTGCAGTGACCCAAACCATGGGTTCAGCTGTTGAACTCGCTCAGGGGAGGTGTTCTACCATCAGAAACCTTAAACCCTCCCAACCCTTACATGGAGCTTTTGTGCTGCGCACATAGCACTGCAAGTGGGTTGGTGGCAGCAAAGTGGGGCAGCCCTATGGCCACGCCTGTGGGGCTGGAAATGGGGCTGGAAGTGCGGCTGGAAATGGGGTGTTGGCTGTGGGTAGGCCTTAGGAAGAGAGAGAAAACCTGCAGTGTGGGCAAGGCACAGCAGAGGTGCTCTGGGGGCCAGGATGTGGCTTTCTGCTTCCTGTGATTGCCATGAAAAGGGCTGAGAAAGGATCTTCCTGCACAGTGGAGGGGATTTCCCCAGTTTTCCCTAGCACTGCCACCTCCATGCAGTCCCCCTGAGCAGCAGAACCAATGCATTTCTGACTGTAGGAATTGGAGCTGCTCCCAGGGCAGCGCTAAATGAGTGTCAGCAACGTCCTCCGTGGGGAAACCGAGGCAGAAATCCAGCCCAGCTCTTCCTGCAGCAGCTGAGTTGCATTAGGTGAAGTGCTGAAAAGCTTGCTGCATGTGCAAGGAGCACCACTCACTGCGCACCACACAGCGCCCTTGGCACAAGCATCAGAGCAAACCTCAGGGAGAAAGGGCTTCCATCAGCGCCACTGCATGGGACGGAGCGGCCGCGGGGTGCGGGCAGTGGGTGCAGCGCAGGGAGCCTCGTGCCGGCAGCTTCCCAGCAGCAGGAAGGACGGCATTCCTGGCACCCTGCGCTGCTGAGTCAGGAGCTGCAACGTGCCGCACGCACGCATCCTGCTGCTGTGCTCGGGGCCCGGCCCGGCGCGTGCTTTCCCACGGAGGAGGATGTTCTGAGGGGTGGCAGAGTGGTACGAACTGCCGGCACGTGTTTGGCTCCTCGCTGCCGGGGCCCGGAGGCTCTGCAAGCCCTCTGCTGGCCCTGCGGTCTCGTGGGAGATGCTCTGACACCGTGGTGTCCCCGTGTGTTTTATTGCCTGCTGACATCGGGCTGTTCCGTGGGGGCTTCCTGCTGGCTCTGCAGCTCCCGAGCTGGAGAAATAGGATCTCTGTAATTACTCTGCAAATAGCTTTGGAGAGGGAGAGCCGCGTTTATCTGCTGTGAGAGGTTGCTGCTCCCTGGGGTGTTCTTGCAGAGCGTCCCTGGAGAGCGCTTTGCTCCTCAGCGATCAGCAAACCCTTTTCTGCTGATGCTGCTCTGCTCTGAGGCTCCAGGCTGGACTCTCTGCCCCCCGGCTGATGAGTGCCCTTATGGATGCCCCTATCCGGGCTGCTCGGGGTGCATCCTGCCCACTTTGTGCTGGGTTTCCCCATGGAACTGCTGCAGGACCGACCAGGTTGCGATGAAGCAGCACTGCTCCTCGTTCCTCGAGTGCTGATTTTATGGTTCTCCAGATGAAATACCAAAATCTGATGCTTTGCCATAGTGAATCTTCCTTCCAAGCGAAGCTCTTTGTAACCCATGTCTGTGCCTGCAGCAATCCAGGACAGAGCTGCAGAGCAGATGTTTTTTCTGCTTTCCTCTTACAGCTATTAGCCCCCAAAGCTCCGGGTCGTTCCCCATCCATTACTGCTTCTAATTAGTTGAGCCCGGTGCTTTTTATCTGTCCATAATGATGGTGGTGCTGTACTTGTGCTCGCTCTGCATGCAGCCGCTCCATTATGTAACGACTGTGCTGTAATCCCCGCTCCCAACTGACAGTGGGTTCGTATTTGTTTTGCCTCATCCTAAATGATTTGGGTGATGGGGAAAGTTGGGTCACATCCTTTTCATTGGGCCGGGGAGAGCTTGGGGATTTGGGGCCAGGTGAGGTGATGTGGGTACAGCCGTCGTGGGGTTGGGGGGATGGAACCCACTGCTGGTTTCTGTGATGCTTTGGGGGTCTTTATGGGATGAGCTGCTCCTTCCTATGCTGTCACACCCCCAGTTCCAACCCCAGCATCCCTCCCATCTCCACGGTAACCACAGAGCTGCTGCTCCATCCTTTGTGCCCACGGGTGAGTGCTGAGCTGTGGGGTCTTTGGGGACGCTGTGGGGCTATGGGGAGGGCTGTGGGGTACAGACCCTCTAACCTGGCCCTCCCCAGGCTCAGGGCTGGGCCACGGCCAAGCCTTTTTGTAAGAAGGGCACCGGGGCTCTGTTCCTTCCCTGTGACACAGTGGTGGCAGCCTCCAGGTGAAGGTGACAGTGGGTTCCTGAGCACGGGGTCCCCAGCGGCGCAATCTGTGCTGGACATCACTGATGTGGAATTGGTAGAAATCAGGAAAATAGCTCAGAGGGGAGCAAGGGGGGACTGAGCTGAGCCGCAGCGTGGTGCCACGTCCTGGTGGGACCTGCTGACCAGGTCCTTTGTTTGCTCAGGGCAGCATGAGGCTGCTGGCTGCGGTGCTGCTGGCTGCTCTCCTGCCGGGGTTCTCTGCCCCCCAGATGCTGTGGCCGGATGAACCCTCACACATCTGCTCCTTCCAGAGCCTCAGCGGCAAGGACAGCGAGTTCTGCAGGTGAGCAATCAATCCCCTTCCAAAGCTCCTCCCCCAGCCCATGGGGCGGCCATTTCCAGCATCCTCCCCCCCACGGCTACCAATACCCATTGCTGTCCTCCCCACTGGCAGGAATCTGCTTGCACGAGATGTGCAATCCCTTGCTTTGGGGGTTTCTGAGTTACGTACCTCCTTATTGCTGCCTTCAAAACGCTTCTGGGATGGGATGTGACTGATATAGAAGGTTGTGGATGAGTGCAAGCAGAGTGGAAGCACCTTGCTTTGAATTCCTGGCCTCTGTAGGGTCAGCCCCAAGCTGCTTGGCAGCCCTTGGGGTTGCAGATTCTAGAGCCCCTCCTGCCAGGGCCTCAAGGCACTCTGTTCCTGTGCTGTGTGGGAAGGGGAAATTGTTCCAAGTCTAAGCTGGGGGTATCTGACCCGTTATTGCGCTGTCTGTACCCAAAATCCACCCGAAGCTCAGCTCTGCTTATGTATCACGGGAAGGAGAAGCAGCTCAGAGCCCAGTGGGGAGCAGGGATGGCTTTGCTCCCTGCCTTCAGTCTTTGAGTTCAGCCATATGGGCCACGATTTTAAGGCTTTGGAAGCTCTTGGAAACAACCTGAGCCATCCTGAGTGTTCAAAGCTCAATTATTGCTGCTTGGGGGGGATGAGGAAAGGAGGCAAACCCCTTGCTTAGAGCATGGGAGGCTGCACAGCAAGCTGTCCGTGGTGACAGGTTGCAACCCAGACCTCCTGCCTCTTGCTGACCCAAACCCACCCCCTGCACAGCGTGGTGCCACCCGACCCATTCTTTCCCCTTTTTCTCTCCCCAGAGGCAACTTAGAAGTCATCTACCCAGAGCTGGGCGATGTGGGCTGCACCTACATCCCCACTTGCCACCAGTCCCGTTGGCGCATCAGCAGGGAGTGGGGCAGCCCCCAGGTCCTCTACCCTCAGGCCAAAAAGGTGAGTGCTGCGTGGGTCCTGCCACTGCTCCCCTGTAATGCTATCATTGCTCAGGTTGTGCTTGCTGCTTCTTATTACTAATATTTTTCATGAAATTGGGATGATTCGATGCTTATTCCCACTCTTCTACATTGCTTTGGGGTGGCAAACCCGCTCTGTTTTATTGATGGCAGCAGAGAAAAAGCAGTAAATACACAAACATTTTCGAGCTTTTTGAACGCAGAGGCAGCTCTGGTTGGGTGTTTCCATTCCCGCACAGCCGGGTTAAGGAGCGCAGCGCGAGCTGGGGCCGATGCTGGCGGCGGCGCGTCCCGACGGGGCTGAGGGAGCGCTGCCGTTGCGTTCGAGCGATGCCAGCAGATGGCAGCATTGAACTTCGAGCTGTGTGCCGGTGGGGTGGGCACCCCTGGGCGCTGCACCCCGCGCCGGGAGGGCAGCACTGCCCGACTCTGCGTGCTACGATAGGACTGCCTGCTTGGGGTCGCCCCCTTGGGGTGGCAGCCTGAGGGTTGGTGGCGCCGTCTTGCTGAGGTTCATCCCCGAGTTGGTGTCCCAGCGCGCTCTGTTGGCATCCCGACAGCTGCTCCGACAGCTGCAGGGGATACGGAACTCGCTGAGCATCTCAAAGTGACAGGAATCAGTTCTTCCATCTGCTTTGTCGGCATCCAAGGAGTCTCTTCCCAAAGTCGATTGCATGGAATGGAGCGTAACTTTGTCTTAAGGATGTCTGCTTATTCAAAGAAAATAAAAATGGAAAGAAAGGAAGAAAGAAAGGAAGGAAGAAAGAGGCCCAGAGCTGGCAGAGGATGCTGTGCACAGAGCCACCCACTGCTGTGTGCTGCCGTGCGAGAGCTGGGAGCTCGATCCCTTCCAAGCGCATTGCATTCGGGTGTCATCTGAGGACACAGCCCCTGCTTCTTCCTTGGCTTTGCTTTCATTCTGCCTCCCCCCAGCCCAACGCAGCCCCAGCTCGGTGTGTTTCGCACCGTGGAGATGCAATTAACAGGGGGTTAATTTGGGGTGAGGGGTTGGGTGGCGTTGCATCGTCTCCCACACATCAATGCTGAAAAGCTTTGGGTGAAACGCTTCAGTGTTTCTCTATGAGAACACAAATATTGACCACCGAAATGTTTTCCCTGCTCCCGGCGCTGTGAAGGCGCCCCTTCCTTCAAACCACCTCCAGCATTTATCTTTTCCCCCCAAAATTCCACCCAGAAATGGGCAGAACTGAGGCACGACTCCACCACGCTGAATCCACGGCACACGCAGGAGCGTTTTGCTTTTTGTGCCTACGGTGGGATTTCTAAGGCCAGGAAACTCGATTGATTTTTTCATTTATTAAAGTTACAAGGAAGGGAAACCTCGCTTTGCGCGTGGTGTCGCTCAGCACTGCGGGTCCTGATGGGCACTGGATGGCTGTAACGGGATGGCTGCGCTCGTTTGCTCGTTCCATCAAAATTAGCAGCAGAAAAGCTGGGTTTGGGGTATGAGAACTCGCGTAGGAAGTGTCTGCTTCCCTCGGAACGCTTTGTTTTGTCAAGAAAAACAACCACAAGAATGATCCCCCTGCAGAGCGTGTTTGTGTTTTCTGATGGGGACGGCAGGACGTGGCCCATCCTTACTCTGAGTCGCCTCTCGCCGCGCTCATCTCCGTGCTCAGAGGCTCAACCGCTCTGCATCGGGCCTGCAGTGGGTGCTGAGGGCGCTCACCCGGTGCAGTGAGCAAAGCAGTGAGCATCAGCCTTGTTGCTCCGTCCCACGCAGCTGGGCTGAGTGCTGGCCGTGGTTACGAAGCGCCTGCTGGCTGGGGGGCGGCGCGTCCCAAAGCCCAACATCTGGAGAGATGGGAAACGCGCCCTCCTCGTCCCGCCTCAATATTGCTTCGCTCAACCAAAAAGTAAATTGGAAAAGAAAATTGGACATCGCACCAATTTGGGGGCAGGTTTATAAATTCTGCAGCTAAGCAATCCCGATAGAAGATGATAGATGGCCGCGGAGCGCGCGGCCCCGGCCGTGATGTATGGCCGCATTAACCAGAACGCCGCCTTACATGATGCTCTTTTATTACCACTCTTGGTGGCAGACAGAAAAACAGATTACACTTGAGATCAAATCGATAGGAACTTTATTTACTGGCCTTTTAAAAACATATTTCTGCACTTTATAAAAACATACGGTAGCTGCTATTGATAGAAGTTGTCTGCTTGTTAAAAAGCAATTTTCCCGCGGCGATGCTCGCAGGTTGCCTTTTTACTGCGCTACCTGTTACCTGCTCGTCCTGATCTGCGCTCGCTGCCGTGGTTGATGACTTCCTCAGGGTTATTCGGGGCTTGGTGTGGGGAAGGGCAGGGCAGCATCCTGCTGGAAGAGCGGCGATGGAAATGGAGTTGGGCACAACTTCACGGTTGGGAGTGATGGTCTGGGTTCGCTCAGGTTGGATATTAGGATGGTGTCCTGTGGAAGAGTGGTGGGACTTCGGCATGGGGTGTCCAGAGAGGTGGTGGGGTCACCATCGGGAGCTGTGGGACGTGGCACTGAGGGTCGTGGTGAATGGGGATGGGTTGGGCTTGGGATCTACAGTTTCCAACCCTAATGATCCTATGAACTCTTCCCCCATCGGTCAACCAAATGCACTTTGCTGGATTATGGAGGCTCTCAGCGTCGTTGCTTTTGGCCATCTTAGAAATGAAAAGCTTTCCTCGTGGTTCCTACTCCAACAGAGCTTCTGAAACTTGACTTTTTTGCAACAACCCTCTTCCCCCCCAGCCTGTCCCATCAGCCTTGCACGTCTGCAAACTTTCTGCAGGCAAAGCTGCGACCCAAGAGACCTCCTAGAACTGTGCACTTCCATCGTATCCTATGCGTTCAAAACCCCTTCCATAGCAGGACGAGTTGGAAGCCGTGCAAAGGGCGATGTGCACACAGCAGAACTCCTTGCACAGAGCTGTGCTGCTCTGGGACCGGAGCTGCAGCCACGTCCCTTTCTGCCCCCCTCCTCCTTTTGTGAACATCTGGAGACAGCTCTGCTTTTAAAAGATTTCTGTGCTCTAGGGTCCGCAGCCCATTATTTGGAAAATTACTTCTATGGGTCAATTCATTAGCGTCTAACAAAGGGAGGAGAGGATCTGCTCAATCTCTTGGTGGGGCCGTGCTCCAGTTGTGTCAAGCAGTGATTTGCAGCTGGCCGGGCGAGGGGCTGCGGAGCGGCACTCAGGTTCCGTTCAACTCTCATTAAAGGAGACGTTTTTAAGCAGAATTTTTCTTGACAGTCTGTGCATCCTCGCTGGCTCGTGGCACCATCTGGGGTTGAGGAGCCACCAGCGTTTTTCTCTCCATCCTGTCCTGGCTACTTAAAAAACAACAACAATGGGCTCGCATTCCTTCCCCACGCTGTCAGCCAGATATTATGGGATTGCCCAAGCCCTCGGAGCCAAACCCTCCCTCCTGCCCTGCTTTGGGTTCCCATGCCCCGCGACGGCGCCTGAGCATCCCATCACCCCGACTTCAGAGGGCTGTGCTGCGGTGGGGCAAAGCCCGCGAGCAAGCAGAGTGCCTCTCGGAGCTGGAGGAAAAGCAGAACCGTGTGTTGCTCCACGCTGTCCTCCGCTGACCCGAGCTGCAGATTGCAGGTTGAGGATGCAAGCCCTGCTGTGCCTCCCTGAGCAAAACGCGGCTCTCCTTCCTCTGTGTTCTGTGGGGTTCTTCAATGGGGCACCTTGGTGTAAAGGATGGGTCGGTGCTCAGCACCCGGCCCCACCGTGGGGGACAGCTGGTGCCGTGCCACGAGTGTCTCCCCATGAGTGATCCTGGCAGAAACGTCGCTTTGCATCTGGTTCATTACCTACACGTTTGCTGGACGTTCATCCGCCCCGGCCAAACAGAGATGGCAACAACCTCCAGGTCATCACATCCACGTTCCTCATTGCTTATGTGTTGGCATCCCTGCGTGTCCAGGACGGACGCTTGTGCCTGTTTCAGCTGCAAAATGTTTGAAGCAGCCAATGATTTTACTTTGATCCCCGTAAACACTATACAGTAATCAAAGTTTAAGCCGCTTTGGATGAAATAATTGCTTAACAATCATATAAGACAAAGTGATTCAACAAATGACAATTAGGACTTGTGATATACAGAACAGATGCATTCAGTGTACCATATTATAATGTGCTAATACAAGATTGACAGCACAATAATAGGAGAGAACAGCCACTCAGCCTATAATTCTAAACCAAATGTGAGGCTGTCCACAGAGCTCAAATCCTAGCAGGCTGTACAATTAGAGGTAAGAAGGCACAAGGTTCACAAAGACTCATTAGCAGGTTGGCTGCGAAATTTCCGAGGGGGGAAGCTCCCAGGGCAGCGTCGCGCTGTGGGCTGCAGGGAGGAGGGGGCTCGAGGTGATGGGGCAGGGGCTGGGTGCATCGTGTGGGGCTGCGATGGTCTCTGCTCTGATTTTGGTGGTGTTGAGTCCGGTTGGGGACCCGGCTCCATCAGATGCTGTCACAGCACAGTGTGGGTGCACGAAGGAGACAACGGCGTTGGGGACTGGATGAAATGAAGGCTGATATGAGCACGGAGCGCTGATTGGCATCCCCTATAGGAGTTGGGTGCTTCCCAAGCCCTAAATGATACTGATGGGTGACAGGGGCACCCTTTGGCCCTGTCTCTGGTGATTAAGGCGCCCGCTCTTCTCTTTGGGTGAACGGAGCGATGGGGACACGTGCGTGTCAATCTGCACAGGGGGGAAATGCCACTGCAGCCCATGGCCAAGCGACACGGAGCCACAGAGATCAGCGCGCGTGTTTTCAGCGCCGGTGACAAAACCCACTTCGTCTCCTCGTGTGCTTTCCACACGCCGGGCCCGCTTATCCTGCTAAACACACAATTTTGTCATATTTTATTATTAAATAAACATGCCAGAAAATAGACTTTTTGCATGGGGGAGGACGGAAAGGTTTGGTAATTAAAACTTCCATCCATCCGTGCTCAGCTCCGGGAGAGAATTGTGTTTTGCTCCCGCAGATGAGCACTTTGTGCTGTTGGTGTCGAAGTTGGAGGCTGTGCGTTGCACTGGGACACGCAGTGGGGTTGGGATGGGCGCATCCCAAACTGTGCTGCTACCGAGGAGTCAGGAATTCGTTGGTTGCATGGCCACGACCCCGCTGTTGCAGGGAAGCTTTGTTTCCCCAGCTCGCTAATCCAAAAGCTGCAGGGATGCGCTGGGCGCACGGAGGTGTTTTTGGGGATGGCAAAGTCAACGTGTTGAAAGGAGACGAACCCAGGTCAAATAACATCTTCTGCTCTTCCCTTTGCTGTGTGGGCAGCGGGGTGACACGAGCAAAGGGGAAGCAAAGCTCTCCCCTCCCTTCATCTTCCCACCCGTTTAATTTTTGAGGTGCCCCTCGGGAAGCGCCGCCCCAAACTGTGCCAAAGCCCATCTGGGGCTGCGCGTCGCCCCCATCGATGACAGATCGATGAGCCCCGAGGAGCGGTGTCACTTTTATTGAGCCTTCTGCCACCCAGAGGATCCGCCTTGGCTTTTTCAAAAGAAATTAGCGGTGCTTTGGGTGGGTGGGAGGGTTTATAGCATGAGGCAGGCTCCTGTGGACACTCACGCCTTGGAAATGGGATTTATAGGGGCCTGAAGTGATGCTTGACCAAGGGCTGATCTCTGGCTGCCTTGGGTAACTGGGCACAAATGTGTACGTCTGCACCGTGCCTTCTCTTGGTGCAGTTTTGGCACCTGAGACTCTGGGTGCCTTGGTGCAGCCGTTGGGATGCCCCACTGTGCAGGGACGTCTGCTCTTTGTTGCTGTGCCACTCTGCATGCACTGAGCATCATCTCCACCATGGGACGGCATCCTGGGACGTGCTGCCTTCGTGTGGGACTCTGAGCATCAGCGTCCTCCTCAGAATGTGGGGCTTCTCTTCCCCATTCCCTGAGCACCTCCTCCCCATCCCTGGAGCATCTCCTCCCCATCCCTGGAACATCTTCTCCCCATCCCTGAGCACCTTCTCCCCATCCCTGGAACATCTCCTCCCCATCCCTGAGCACCTTCTCCCCATCCCTGGAGCATCCCATCCACATTCCCCAGAGCATCTCCTCTCCAATTCCCAGAGCATCCCCTCCCCAATCCCAAAGCATCTCCTCCCAATCCCTGGAACATCTCCTCCCCATCCTCCCCTGCACAACTTCCCCGGTGCCTCCCTGCCAGCACAGGAACCATCCTCACAGATGAGTAATTCTTCCCAATTTGGGGGCTCTTCCTGCAGCATCCCCGAGCCGCCCGCCTGTATCCAGCTGCCAATCGGCAGCGATGTCCCCCTCGTCCCCGCAGAGGGGATGGGCTGGAGGATCTGGGTTATACAAGCTGGAGTTTGGGAGACTATTTTGGATTGTTCCTTCCTGCCTCCAAATTGCAGCTTCGAATGTGACAAGTTACAAAACACTTGAGTCATTTCTCTCGCGCGCTGCCGTTCCCCCACAAGGAGCCGTTCGGGTTTGGTTTGTTTTAGAGGGGGAAAAAAATAAAGGGGGGGGGGAAAGAAGAGGGGGGGAAGCCGGCTTCCTGCGCCCCCTCCTCCCCACCTCCCTCAGTGTGCAGCCCACACGCAGGGTAACTCTGAGGCTGTTTATGTAAGCTGCTCATGTTCTGCTGAGCTGCAGCGAGAGCTGTTGTCGATTCAGAGGAAAGCCCACGTCTGCCCACGTAGGATCTCCCGAGCAGGGTTGTGTAACGCAGCCAGCGCCACGCTGGGAGGGATCGGGGCCCCCGAACCTGGGGGTGAAGGAGGGAAAAGGTGCTTGGGGTGGTGGGAGGCGAGGTGGATTCCTATGGGGAGGGGATGCGGCCGTGCCCTGCTCTCTGCTGCCCTTCCTGAGCTGTGGTTGGGGATTGTGGGACGGACCCGTCTCAATGGCAAGTTTGGGGCAATCGAGTCAGAAGGAGGCTTAAAGCGTGTCTGATTCGTGTGGTTTTCAAAGCCAAGAGGGCTTTCCTGGTAGGTCATGCTGGACTTGAGGCAGCAAGGTCTGTGCAGGTAGGATGGGGATGGCTGCAGCATCCCAAAGCAATCTGCAGTGTGTGCTCTGACAAAAAACCCTGGGACGTCTTTCCCAACCCTGTGTGGCCATTCCCAGTCCTGTGTGTCCATCCCAACCCTACATGTCCATCCCAACCTTGTGTGTCCATCCCAACCTTATGTGTCCATCC
>NW_024962307.1:41250-44798 GCF_019238085.1 Lagopus leucura | reverse complement strand
TGTGTCCATCCCAACCTTATGTGTCCATCCCAACCTTGTGTGTCCATCCCAACCCTACACGTCCATCCCAACCTTATGTGTCCATCCCAACCCCACACATCCATCCCAACCCCATACATCCATCCCAACCCCACACATCCATCCCAATCCTACATGTCAGGACGCTTGTGCCCCAAGCAACACCATGTTCTGAGTTCATTGGGATGAGCCCATCGTCCCGATGCTGGCTGGCTGCACACCATGCCACGGTGCCCTACTTCATGCCCTTTCTGCCCCAAATCCAACAAGCCAACACCACCCCATCTGGTTCCAGCGCCTGGTCCCACTGGACGCCGCCGTGCCCACCGCTGCCCCCTCCCACAGCTGTGCCACCAACGCCGTTAAAATCCAAATTCCTTGCGGCACCGAAAGACCCACCGTCCTCCTGCGCGGGGCGGGGAACGCCGCATTATCATTTCAATGCTTCTTTACATAAACAGTGAAAAAGAAGAAAAGCCGGTGGCTCGCGTTTGCTCGCAGCCTCTGAGAAATGCTATCTCAGTGATCAGGTTTGAGTCCTTCGCAGCATTCCATTTTTATACATATTTATTCATGCAGAACAGAGACGCCGAGCGCGTCGCCCTGCCGCGGGGCTGAGGGATGCGCTGCTATACATAAGAATGCACCTTCATTTACATCCTCCCCACTTCCCCACCACTGAACTGTGTGCAGCTGGGTTATTTTTATTCCTTATGTGTGTTTTCTTAAAGGTGGGGGAAGAAGAGGGGAAAAAAAAAGAAAGAAAGAAAGAAACCACCTCTAAATGCGCTTTTTTTTAAAGAAAAAAAAAAGAAACTTCCATTAAAAATTCCCTCCTGAATGTTTCTGAGCCATAGAAATGAGGCGAATCGGTGAGGGGAGAGGGGGAGGAATGCGTTCTGGGGCAAGGAGTAAGTTTATAACAATTTTTCTCTTAACTGGAGCAGTTAGCTGCGGCGCGAGCCATTCATCTCCTGATTTAATAACTCACTCTCCTGCACGGAGACGGGGCATTACAGCCCTGGATATTGCTTTTCTTGGTATCAAGTATCAAAGATGAATCCGCATTTTCTAATAAAATACATTTTCATTGTAATTGAAATAACAATTTTCTGCTCCTTCTTTCTTCCCTTCCTTTTGGGTTCTAGAGCTCTCCTTCCCCCATGCTCCCATTCCTGCCATGGCAATCGTTTTTTTCCCCCTAAAGAAGTGCAGGTTTTGGTGCTGGCAGTGGGGTGAAGTGAGGCTGATTCCCTCTTCACCCGAATTATTTATCAAACGTTACATGTATACCATGTTTTGTGGGGTTCATGTCCTTAAAAACTTCTCTGCATCTGTCCATCTTCAACTCGTGCTACAGGGACCCGGCTGCTGTTTTTGGGGACACATAGGGGTGAAGGAGACCCTTATGGCCATACTGTGATGGGTGCCCATATAGTGGTACCCGTATGGTGATGGGGACCCATATGACATTAGGGACCCATATGGCAGAGTGGGTTCGTGTGGTTATAGGGTCCATATGGTGGTGGGGACCCGCATGATGATGGGAATCCGTCCGGTGTCGGGCATTCGGATGGCAATGGGGACCCACGTGGTGACAGACAACCATGGAGTGATGGGGATTTATATGGCGATGGAGATCCATGGATGCATTCAGTGATGGAGACCCACGTGGCGATGAGGACCTGAGTGGTTGTAGGCACCCAGGTGGTTGTGGGGACCCATACAGCAATGGGGACCCACAGGGCGAAGGGGACCCATACAGTGATGGAGGCCCTTGTGGTGACGGGGCCTCGTGGTGTTCTAGGGAACCCTGTGGTGATGATTGCTTTCCTGTGGCAGTGAAGGTCTGGAGTTTGGAAGAGCAATGCTGGGATATTTCCTGGTGCAACGCACTGCTGCTGTGCTCTGCACGTCCATCTCAGCCCTGGGACACACCAGGAGGGAAGGGCGCAATTAAAACCCCACCGACACGTGCGAAAAGCGACAGCCTCCAAACAGCGCGCGGAATCGGGATGAAAGGCGAGCTCCAGCTCTGGCACAACCCTAGGAAAGGATCCATCAGCACGCCGCGTCGTCCTGGGATTTCAAACCACGCCAATGAAATTTGGCCGCTTCATTTCATTCGCTGTCAATCAGCCTCGCTGCTACCGACGGCTTCCTCCCCGTTTCAGATCCCGCGGTTCTGTTGGCGCTGCCCGAAGCTCGCTGCATCCCAGCCAGGCAGCCCTCATCGCCGAGCGATTAAATCATCATCAGAGCGGAGAGACGGCGCTTCTCAGACATAATAGTGAAAAAAGAGGGGGGTGGCTCCGGCTCCGCTTCCATCCCAGCTCCGGCAGCGCGTTCCCGAGATCTTCTCCAGCTTCACGCAGCGCTTTGGGTTTCCTATGGGATTTGTTGGGGTTTTGGTGCTGCCTCCCCGCCGGTAAAATCTAGTGCTTTAATAACAGAGCTGCAAAGAGGGACGGGGAGGGATCGTTGTGCCACTGGGGGTTGCGATGTGCGGCGTTTCCTGCCCTGGATTTGGCCCTTTGTAGATTAGAAGTGTGCCAGCGCTGCGTCCCCAGCTCAAGTGAGCCCGTGTTGGGTTCAGGTCCCGATTTGGGGTGCGAAGGTGAACCTGGGGGCCACGGGGTGATGGGGACAGGGTTGTTTGTATGGGAAAACGGCATAAAAAAGAAGTTGTTGGTTCTCACACGGCAGCCAAGTGGGGCAGCAAAGGGCCGGGCGAGCGAAGGCTTTTTAATTTCAGAAATGTCACTGAGTCACGAATGAGTCATAATTATAATGGGAGACATTTCCAACCCGGTGCATGACTTGGAGACGTCTTCCAGGGATGTGAAGCTGTTTGTAACGGCCTGGCCGTGCCTGGAGAGGTGATGGGGGTTGCGTTAATGCCCCCATTGGGTGGCAGGTGTCTGCGAGTGGGGCTCCTGCCCCTGTCTGCGGTGCGGGGCAGAGCGCCATGGGGGTGGCAGGGGGAGCTCCGAGCATCACCGCTCCTCCTCCTCCTCCTCCTCCTCCTCCTCCTCCAACGCATTTCCACCACTCACATCAGCGCGCAGCCCCAGTTCATTAAGCAGAATGGGTAGGAGCTAAATTAAAGAGCCAGTCTGACCAGTTTGGGGCTCCCGTGCCAAATGGGTCCTCAGCGTCAGGGAGAAATCCGCCCTCGCCCGGTCGGCGTGAAATATTCCTGAGCCGCAAACACCTTGGGCTGATCTGCTTTTCCATAAATAAACTTGTCGGGAGATATTTGGAGATGGGCCCTGAGCGGCGGAGCCTGGAGCAGCTCCCAAAAATGCGCCGCTGTTTGGGTTCGAGGGGCGGCTTTGGGAATGCTTTGAGCTCACTGTTGGTGTGAGGGGGGGGGTTCTCCCCCTGCTGGGCTCCCCAAGCCCCCATGTATCCCAAGGGCTGCGCCAGTGGGGTGGCACAGCTTGGGCACAGGTTGTGGGATCATATAGGGGCTGATGCAGAGGTACTGGCTGTGGGGTCATATAGGGGCTGATGTAGGGGTATTGGCT
>NW_024962307.1:24152-41240 GCF_019238085.1 Lagopus leucura | reverse complement strand
TGGGGTCATATAGGGGCTGATGTAGGGGTATTGGCTATGGGGTCATATAGGGGCTGACACAAGGGCATTTTTGGAAGTGACTGCTTTGGGCTGTTTCCAAAGGTGGTGGTCTACTTTGTTGCTTGGGTTGGTACCACGCATGCTTGGTGTTTGAGCTGCTTGTAAGAAGCAGAGTGAAGCCTTTGCTGTTGGAACCCTATGGGGCACTATGGGGACCTATAGAACCCTATGGGGTGCTATGGGGTGCAGGCATGGAGTACGCAGAGGCAGCAATGCTGATCCTCACCTACTCCTTGAACCCTTTGCATGCGTGGTGCCCCTCGCCCAACCTCAGCAAGATGAGTTGCTCCCCATTGGGGAAAAAGGATCAGAAAGTGGTAGAATCATAGGAAATGGTATTTCTTTATTTCTTTATTTCCAGCTGGGGAAATGGAGCAGGAGAGCCGTGAGGCTGTTTGCAGCTCCGCAGGGAGGTGAGGATCCATCCCCTCTCCTCCCGCAGGGACCGAGCGCTCCGTGCTCGTCCGCCGCGCGCTGATGGCTTGTGACAAGGACAGGATTGCTCCTTTGGTGAGCGCACACACTCCCAAAAACCCTCACGGTCCCTCACCCTCTGCTTCCCCTTCTTCTCCATCAATTTCCAACCTTGCGCCGAGCGCGGACACGGGAGAGGAGTCTAATCCGACCCGTAAACTCTGTCACATCCTCATTAATTTGCCCATGTCTCCCGCTGTAGCCTGAGGGCACCGTCACTTTCGCAGCGCCGCAACGGCTTCATTTTGACAGCTGCAGGAAAGGTGAGCAGCACGGAGCTGCACCACCCTGCACCCCGCTGCGCGGCTCTGGGACGGCGCCACCCCTCTCGGGGACCCTGAGTCCTGAGACGCTTTTCATCTCGGCGCTGTTTTTCTTTTCTAATTTTCTTTCTGCCCCTATTTCTGCTGATTTTGCACGTTTCGTCGCTCAAACTCCCAGAGTGGATCCTGCTCTATCCCAGGAGCTCCGCTGGCCTATTCTAATGCAAATGCACGCTGGTTGATAATCTAATGTTGAGTGGATTATTTCTCCCCCAGATGAGCAGCTTTAAGGCAGAATTTTTCTTTCAGCATATTGAGCTGAAGGAAAAAAAGCAGCACCACAAAGAAGCCCACCTTGAACGGGGGCTTTGTCGCCTGAGATCTGTGCTCTCCTCCCTTTCCCTCACACGACGAAATCCAACCCTCCGCCACCTTCATCGCATCACCAAGTGTTTGTATTGCAATTAAAGCCAGGGGGCAACGGGGAGAAATCAATCAGAAGGGTCCTGGCTTTCCGGTAGCACTCTGCATTGAAACCAACACCCAAAAATCGGTGTCTGCTGTGCTGCAAAGCCAGCATCCCGCTGGGCAGTGTTTTGGGTGCCGGCTCCTCCATGCACACCGCGTCTTTCCTGCTTTACTCTCACCTCCAGCGTCCATTCCTGGCTGAAATGCACTCAGCCCCGAACTGTCCTGCTTCGCTCTGTCCCCCTTTCTCCTACAAACATCCCCGCTGAGTTGCAGCATCGCTGTTGGATTCCCGACCTCATCATCCCCACCCGGTGTCGAAATCCGCGCTGAGCGTTGCCAGGAATGGGAGCAGCCCCGCCACGCCTGCACCGGCTCTGTGCTGGAATTTGGGGCTGTTTTTGGGGCTCAGATCAGGCTGGGCCACACTTGGCCATCAGCTGTTGCTCAACGGCAGCAGGGTGGAGAGGGCATGGATGGAAACGTGCGGAGCCGTTGGGGAGGGAGGAATAAGGGTTCGGCTGCAGGGTGCCGGCACCCGTCCCCATCCCCATACTGGGGCGCTTTGCACGTGGGGTGAATCCTCAGCCCCGCACCACGCTCCTGAAAAGAATCCTAGAGCAACCCCACCAAAACAAACCCTTCCTCGGCACGTGCGGCTCTTTCCCCTGGGAGAGACTGATATAGAGAGTGGAGCACACGTGACAGATGTTAATCGCATCGTTTAATGCTTCTCCTGGAAGGCATTCGTGTGCAGGGATGGGTACCGACCCAGGGCTTTTGTTTCTGCTCCTGCAACGCGCCCTCGGTGCGATGCACAGCGCTGGGATGTGCCCCAGGATTTGCACAGAGGTGTTAATTGCAGCGTGATCAATCACTGATCGATTAACTGAGGTTCCTGATGCTGGCGGCGTGGATCTGCCCGTTGCTAGAATGCGCACCAGAAACATAAAGGAAGCAGGGATAGGGGAGGGCCCTGAGCCTCCTGGGGTGTAAAGAGGGGGAAACTGCACCCAAAGCTTTCCCTCCTGCATGCAGGATGGCAGAGGGGAGAAGTGCGACGTGGGCACTGAGCCTTAGGGGCGAGCGCCCTCGCTCCTGGGAAATAAGGGGGAGGAACAGAGAAAGCTGTTTGCTCTGGGTTTGGAAAAATGCTGTTTTCCATGCTCCCCCCTCGCTGACCGGGGTGGCAGCAGGCCACACAGCGAGGCTGCAGCTCCCTAAAAGTCACCGACTTATTGCCTAATAGATTTCCCAGTCATGAAGTCCCCGCGCTCCATATGTACCCAAATCAAAGCAATTACAGATTTAAATGAAGCTGGAATCCGCCGTGCAGAAAATGCTTGTTTTAGCGTGAGATTGGGCAGAGGTGAGCGACCTGCAGCACCCCTGGTAATGAAAGCTCTTCACAGCTTGCAGTGTTTCACCGGCCGGTAATTGCTGCAGGCTGCGATATGGATCTGGCTGCGTTAATGATGCACTGTTCCTTTTCCTAGGATTCATTTAAGCTTCCTGGTTTTTTTTTTGCTTTTTTTTGGGGGGGATTTGAAAGCAACGAGGCAGCGTGGAAATTAACGCATTAAGGCGGACGTTTTTATCACTTAAAATATTATTTGAAGCTTTGGGGTATTGATTAACAAAGCGATCGGGGCTGGTGTCGGCGTGCAGGAGATGGATGCGCTGTGACACGGGCACCCGTCGCTCCCGGCCAGGCTGCATCCATAGGGTTTGTGTTTGATTTGGCGTGACAAGATGGAGATATTAGGACAAAACATACATTAGATGGGGAAAAAAAAAAAAAAAGAGTTTGTATGGGAGTGAAAATCCTATTAACTTCCATGTGAAAACCACATCCAAGAGACAGTTGGCTTCTGTTGTGAGTTTATTATTAAATATTTTACTAGGGAGGGAAGTTCTGAGCTGAGCAGCTCTCCTCTCCTGTTTCTGGCATGGAGTTGTTTCCAAACCCTTTTTGCCAAAGCTGCTCATTGCGTTGGATCAGCGGGGGGTGGTGGAACGTCGGGGTGGGATTTCGGAGAACCACGGGAGCACTGAGGTTGGAAAAGAGAGCTGAGATCATCGGATCCAACCGTCAACCCGTCACCACCGCGCCCATCAAAGAACCATTAAGGATGGAAAAGAGCTCCTAAGAGCACCGCGTCCAACCCCAACATCCCATCCGTACCCGTAGGATCACTGAGGTTGGAAAGACCTCAAAGGTCACCACATCCAGCCACCAACCCATCCCCACCGTGCCACCAAACCGGGTCGCTTTGGGGCGCCTGCAGCGCTTTGGGACACCACGAGCGCGTTCCCAAAGAAGCTCCCGCGCTGGATGCTCTGCTCTCATCCTTCATCCTCCTGCAATCTCCCGTCGCTCCCCAGGGGCTCCGGCATTAATTTCTTCCCTTGACCCCGGGGCCGGCGGCGAGGCGAGGTCAGGCAGTGGGGAGCAGAGAGGACGGCAGCAAATGATAAGGAGCCGCGGGCGCATCGGTGCTGCGACGCCTCGGAAATGGCATTTCCAGCTCGCTTAATCGCCCGGTCGCAGAGAAAAGCTGAGATTCAATTACCGGCCCCCGCGGCCCCCAGCACCCCCGTCCTCCCGCACGGCCCCGGGGGCGGTGGGGGTCCGTGGGGGTCAGAGCCGGAGGTCAAGGTGTGCAGGGGAATGAGAAGCGAGGAGCCGGCGGAGCACCAGGCACTTTCCATTTAGAAGAGTCAGAATTCAATCCGGAAAATAACGCAGCACTCCTTGTTTAATTTCCCCCCGGTACTTTGTGTGCTCGTGGGATTTTAATGCTATTAATTATTGTTGAATTTGTGCTAGTTTTTTTTTCCAATTCCTTTGCACCATCGTGTTATTTTATTGGGGAAGGCAGCAATGCTTTGCATCTCATCCCATCCCATCCCATCCCATCCCCTCCCATCCCATCCCATCCCATCCCATCCCATCCCATCCCACTCAATCCCATCCCCTCCCATCCCATCCTCTCCCCTCCCATCCCCTCCCATCCCCATCCCATCCCATCCCATCCCATCTCCATCCCATCCCATCCTCATCCTCCTTCATCCTTTATTTTGTTTCCTTTTCATATCTCTGGTTTCCCAGCGCCAGAACCCAATCTCTCACTTTTGTCACCAAGTTCTCTTTGCCCGGTGAAGGGCTCTCCTCACTGTCATCTCAGAGCCTCCGTGGGATGCTCGTGTGCCCGTGCCAGCATCCCAGTGCGCTCCCCCCAGCTGCACTTTGCCAGATAATGAGAGCGAGTTTAGAAACTTAAAGCCTCTTCCTGGCACGCTGGTGAGTGACACAAATGGAGTTCATATTTAATCATCTGTTAACTCGTTGTCTATTATAGCTCTTTAATAGCACCATAGATATTCTTAATGAAGCATGATTTAAGGTATTTACAGCTCCAGGACCGACAGACATCACTCACAGTGTGCAGGTAATGAGGCGTAAAACAGCTCTGGAAACCGTAAAAATGGGAGAGAGAGAGGGAGAGAGAGAGAAAGCGGGCGAGGAGCTGGAGCTGAATTGTTCCGGGGTTTGTTTTAAAATGTTTAGGCATTTAAAGTCATTTCAGCTTCCCGAGGTGTCTGATGGCAGCGGGTGCAGCGGCTCCCAGATCCGCGACCCCGACCTCGATGCTGGGGGTGGGGGCGGCAGCGCTTCGGCTCTGTCCCACCGCACAAAAAAAGCAGCGGGAAAGGGGAAAACGCCGCTGTGGGGTCTGCCGAGATGCGGCTGTTTGCTTTTTGGCCGACCCAATGGCAGGCGTGCAGCAGCGAGGCGCTGGACCTTCGCTTTGCTCGTCAGATGTCACCCCGTGCAACGCTCCCCGGCAAAACAATCCTCACACACACGGAGCGCATGAAAACCCACCCGGACCCGAGCCAAGGTTTGCAAAATAATTTGTGACGGAGGTGCCATTTTGCATCAAAATATTGTGCGGCAAATGTCAAACGCCACCAGCCCATGTGTCCCCACGTGTGACGGTAATTGGGGCGGACAGCTGAGCTCTGCCACCTCCTCCTTGCGTGGTGATCCCGGCGCGGCCGGTCCCGAGCAATGGCCAGCGTCCCGGCTCCGAGATGGGGATGCTCGTTAGCAAAGAGCTCATTAGCTTGCTTCCCGTCACGGTGTGAATAAATAGATATGGGAGAAGTGGGGACGGAGCACGCAGGGAATGGGTGGCACAGCGTGCTTCAGTTTGTGCTTTTAGTTTGGGCGGTGGATTTATCCCCCGGATGGAGAAGGGGCAGCGGTGGGGTTGCAGTGTTCCCACTGCCGACTCCTCGCTTTGCGACTGCGTCCCGCACTGATGGCGATGTGGATGGAGCTCAGTTTTGGGGAAACCATTGCTCTGGGGTCTGTGAACAAGGGGGCACTGCACGCTGCTCCGCTCCCTCCCAGAAATGTGCACCACCTGCACGAGCATCTCCCAGCTCTGCTGCGAACGGATCTGTTCCTATGGAGCGTGCGCCCCGTGGAAGTTCACCCTTTTTTTTGCATTGCTGCACCACGAGTGCAGGACGTCTCCACAGGAAACAAGCTGCTCTCCTTTCGGAGCAAATCACCCATTTCCCAACCCATCCCAAGGGCCTCCATTGGGGAATAAGCCTTACAAATCGACGCGCTCACCGTAACGACCCTGCATTAATCCCTTATTATCCGGACATCGGGCTGCATAAATATTTGGCTGCCTCAGCTCCCCGGGGAGCTGGGGGGGCAAAGCCTGTTAGAAAGTCAATGAAGTTCCCTTGGGCAGCGCGGGGGGGGGGGGATGAGATGCTTTGGGTCAAGCGCTGAGATTGTGCCACATGTCCCCTTGGGCAAGTCCTGCTGAGGAGGGTTAATATTGCTGACCTATTTTGCACGGGGAAAGCAGAGAGGCTCTGGTTTCAATTAGAAAGGTAAAAACCACCTCGGAACGCTGCTCCCACAACACCCAACTCGGCTGCAAACAGTTTTTTCGCCTTCCTCACCCCCCCGTTAGCCACGGGAGAAGGAGCTAGAATCTCTCCTTGGCGAAGCATCAGCAGCAGAATTGCTAACTACGTGCCCGTTATAGAAACTTTTTAGTACTGGGGACGAGCCAAGAAAAAAGCCCAGATTGACTCTGAGCTCTCAGCTGGCGCTCGTGGTGCTTCCACTGCGCAGGGGGAGCGGCAGCTCCGGCTCCTGCATGGCGTGCAGGCAGCACCCCGCACCCCACATCCCATATCCTGCACCCCACAGCCCGAATTCCAAACTCTGCACCCTGCACCTCTCATCCCACGCCCTGCATCCTGCACCCCGCACCTTGCAGCCCCTCACCCTGCGCCCCGCACCAATGCAGCTCCCTTCCCATCTGTGAGCTGCCGTGGGATGCATTTCCCCTCCCGTGCTGCAGTTGCATGCAGGGAGCTCTGCGCTGCTCGCTGTGCCACGGTCTGCATCCCGTGTGCTGTAAGCTGCTCAAAGTCAACCCAGCTGGGATGCTCCCAAGCCCAGCAAACCCCTTATTTGTGCCGAGCAGCACACGTTGCACCGTGACTTTGCTCATCACTTGACTTGCTCCCTTGGAGACTGGCTTACCGAGGCGATCCAGGCCGGCACAGCCCGGATCCCATTGCAGCACACACTGCATCCTGCATCCCCATCCCCAAAACTCCACTTTGGCTGCTGGGGAAACGCCATCGCCAGCCCGGATCCGCATGTGTGCTGCTTCCATGTGTGCTCGTTTCCAAGGAAACTGCTCTCTCTACATGTGTGTGGCTTAGCACCCTGCGTGCTCTCCTTCGGATAAATCCTTAATTCCTGCACGGTTCCCTGTAATCCCGCTGCACAAATCCCCCTCTCCCACTCACATCCCACTCCCTGTGTTTCCCAACCTGTGGATGGTGGCAGAGGATCGGCTGCAGTGGGAGCTGCACGCTTTGCTGCAGTGATGCACGGCGCTGCTCTCTGCTCCCTTTGGGATGCACTTCAGGGTTTTGGGATGGCACCACGCTTTGGGTTTTTGGCCAGCCCCGTGCTGCAGGGCCGGGAGGGGCAGTTGAATAGAGAGCGCTTTGCAAGGAGTTATTTCTAATGTTGGAACCCCAAACAGCTTTTGGTTGCCTTGGCAAAATTAGCAAAGTGTGGCATTTTCTAAAAGCGGATTTTGGGGTGGAGATCTCCTTCCCTCCTCCCCAAAACCCCCGGAGCAGTGACACCGCTCAGCGTCACCCAGCGCCAGCAGCCAAAGCGGCGAGCCCACGGTGGGGAGGATTGCAGGGTTGGGAAACCGACCCCAGCACTGCTGTGCCGTGGGGCTGCAGCAGCAAAACCCCATCTCTGTGCACAGCGCAGCCCTGGCGCTCAGTGGGGGCACTGCTCCCTGCGCCCAGCAGGGCAAGAAAACCCCCCTCATCCTCACGGCTCCGCTGCTCCCAGTGGGATCCACGCTTGGGGCCGACCCGGCGCCCATCCCCGCGGGGCTCTGCCCTGCTCCGCGTGCACAGCACCTTTCTAGGCCACAATCTGTACCCAATCGCGAGCCTGCTGCTAACTCCGCTTGCACTCTATTCTCGTGTTTGCTGTTATTTTTTAACACTTGTTTTATTTTTTTTTCCTCCTTTTTTTTTTTATTTTTTTAATTTTTTTTTTTTATTTTTTTTTTTTTTTTTTTTGCATAAAAGCGCTACCCTCTCCCCAGAGCCTGCCTGCAGCGAAGGCATGGTCTGTACAACTGCAATTATTTCGAAGAACAGATGGAGCGAGGAGCAGAAAGTCTGTTAATAGTAATAGAAATGCTACATGTTAACCTGGACAGCACACGATGACAGTCCCATGACTACACGTTCTGTTCCCACCAGCTGGGCTCCGAAGGAGAAACGAGAGCTTCAGAAGCGCCGCGCTCAGCGCTGCACCCTCCCTAAAGTTAGAGCTCAAATTCCTTCACACTTGCCGAGCGGGGTTTTGGGGTTGTCGGGCTTTTTTTTCTCTCCCCCTTCTCCCTCCCCAATCCCTCCTCCTTCCCGTTTTCGGCACCGACACGAAAATATTTCCGCTCCTCCGCGGTGCTCCGGGCGCCGCTGCAGCTGTGAGCGCCGTGTCCCCGTCTCCATCCCACAGTGACCCATTTTTTGGGGGGTGCGCATCTGCACGCTTGGCGTGAACCCGTTGCAAAGCGATTGCGGTGAACCGAGCTGGGATTAAGGCACGGCGCTTTGCTCTGGGGCAGGTTGCATCAGCGCAGGATTGCAAGCTCTTGGCTCAGTGGGTCTAAATCCACGATTTGCTGTTGGAATGGCTCCTTTGGTGGAGATGGCGCTTTGTGGTTTGCACCGAGGGCCGAGCCGTGCGGGGCTTTGGGGGCACGGTGAGTGGGGGGCACCAGGAGCGTGGTTTGGGAACGGAGCGGAGGTGCTGTGTGCAGGGCTGCGATCCCACTGTGCAATCCCTGCCCGTTTCCCAAGGCACTGGGGGATTTAGATAGGGAGCTCTGGCTCCATGGATGAGAACTTGTGACTCAATCCTGCGGCGGTTCCCTGAAATCTCAGCCCCTAGAGGTTGCACCTGGAGGTCTCGTTAGGAGAGGCCTCTTCATCTGTCTGCTTGCAGGATAATCCCTCTCCTGAGGTCCTGCCAAATCCTTACAGATCAGATTTTCCTCCCACAAACCTCCAGAGGTCACTTCAAACCTGCAGGGCCCCAAATCCCTGCACTGGTGGCACCCCGGTGCTCTGGGTGCCCTCCTACAGGGACCAGCACACCCAAGGGTGCCCACCGCCGGGCATTGCTTTCAGGAAATGCGCTGGCATCCTTTTACAGGAGAGCAGAAAGCCCTGTGCTGTGTTACAGGGTCGGGGGGGGATCCTGAGCGCATTTCTTTGGATGCACACCCAAACACCCTTCTCCTTCCACAGAGCCCCTTTTGGAGGCTTTGGGGCCATCGGGGTCCTGTGGGCCTGCGTGCCTCGCGTTCCCCTCCTTGTTGCTCCCCATGCCTCACATTCTCCTGGCTCGTGCATGCAGAGGAAAGGGTGACAAGCAGCCATGCAGGGCAGGCTGCTCCTCGCTCACTCAGCCCCATGCCCCCCATTTCTCCCCTCTCTCGCAGAGCAAGAAGTACGTGGTGGTGCTGGTGGACCCCGACGCCCCCAGCAGAGCCGACCCCCGGCGCCGCTTCTGGAGGCATTGGCTGCTCACCGACGTCCCTGTGAGTGTCTGAGTGCCCCCAGGTGGGAGGGCGGCGACGGCCCCACGGCTGCACCCAGTGGGGCGCCGTTCATTGCAGGGGTGAAACCCCAAGGGGGAGAAACGCAAACGGCGCTCGGTGCGCAGGGAGGGCAGCGCTTCCTGACACCGAATGCAGTGAGGCTGGGATTAAAATACTGCTGCTTTTTTTTTTCCCCCTCTTTTCTTTTCCTTTTCTTTTTCCACTCTTTCCTAAAGACACGCAGAAAAAAGATGCAGCATGCAGACTCCGCACCCACAGCTCTCCCTGCGCTCCATCTCGCGAGAGCTCTCGTCGTCAGCTTATTTTGGGAGAGGAAGGGGGGGGAAAAAAAAAACACATCAGATTTGGAGAAAATCTAACAGGGGGGGGGGGAAAAACAGCAGCTTTGGTGCAAAATCTCTCCTTTTCCCCAATCTTTGGTGCAGAATCCTCTATTTTCCCTTTGCGCTCAGCACCACGCAGCGGATGGGGGCCCTTCTGTCACCACTTTGCTTCCTGAGGGCTTTGGGTGAATCCGTGCTCCCACTCCTCCTCTTATCTCCTAGAAGATGCGGCGTTTCAGCTCTGAATCAATCTAACTCGTAATCTGAAGTCTAATTAAGATATCAATTAATTTGCGGCGCGCATTTAGCAAGAAATATCTCGTCATTCTCTGCTATTATTCTCCAAAATTACTGCTGAGGGCTTTTTGTACAGATACCTTAATTAGGCTTTTTTTTATGGTTAATGGGAATATTGAGCAAATTAAAATTAGATATTAATATTTTCTGCGAATTTCATAATTGGCTGAAAAAAAAAAAAAAGAAAAAAAAAACAAGAAAAAAAAACCCTGAACCATAAAGCATGGGGAATAATTGCAGGGATTTATGCACAAGGCCTTTCTTTCCGTGATTTTTTTCTTATTTTTTTTATATGTAATCCTTCACAGAAGCCCTTCTGCATTTCTAACAACAGGGTCTCGGAAGTCTCTCATTAATTTTAATATTTACTAAACGCAAAAGAGAAAAAAAAAGCTGGAGCTCTTGTTTTCCCTTCTGCACGCGGCTCCTTCTGAGGCGTTCGTTATTGCTAATTATTGTGGTTTTCTTGTCTTTTTTTTTTTGTCCCTTTTTTTTTCCATTTTTTTGAGCGCTCGATCGTTGGAGCAGAGATGGGGGGATTTACAGCCGCACGGGTGGAAGGCGCTGCGTTTTTCTTGAGCAAATCAGGGCTGAGGTTGGAAATCTCCTCGGCAGGATGGGAGGGGGGAGCTCTGATAGCGGCACAGCGGCTCTGGGGGAGAAAAGGTGAATCTGGGGGATGGTTTCGCCGTCGCCCAGGGCTGCGTCTCCATCGGCCCCGGCTGCAGTTGTTCAGCTCCAGCGCTGTGCTGTGGGCGCAGGGACACAACGCCTTACACGCATTGTACACACGTGCATAGAAGGACACCTTATGAGACACATTACCTTATGAGGAGCTGCTGAGGGAGCTGGGATTGTTCAGTGTGGAGAAGAGGAGGCTCAGGGGAGACCTCACTGCACTCTACAACTTCCTGAAGGGAGGTTGTGATGAGGAGAGGTTCGGCCTCTTCTCCCAGGCAACAAACAGGACCAGGGGAAATGGCCACAGGGTGTACCAGAGGAGGTTTAGTTTAGACATGAGGAGAAACTTTTTCTCTCAGAGGGTGGTCAGGCACTGGAATGGCTGCCCAGGGAGGTGGTGGAGTCACCATCCCTGGCAATGTGTTCAAGAGGCGACTGGATGAGGAGCTACGAGATGTGGTTTAGTGCTTGTGGTGGCAATGGTAATGAGAAGATGGTTGGACTGGATGATCTTACCAGTCATTTCCAACCTTGTGAATCTATGATTCTATGACACCACACTCATAGGGCATCTCTGCACCCACATCCATGGGCTCGCCATAGGGCATCCCTCCCTGGAGGCATCTTCCTCCCGTAGGCACGGAGCGGCCCTCCTGAAACCCAGATTTGGGAGCCCTCCACTCAAACCACAACACCCCAACTCGCCACTGAGGCTGGGGGTCTGTTGTGATGTGGAACGCCGACAAATAAAGAACAAAAAACCACAGCACTGGTTTGGGGTCGGTGTCCCTAAAGGCAGCGTTGGGGTTGGAGCTCCCCATCCCGCCGGCTCCCATCCGCTGCTCCCGGTCGCCAACGGCGGCGCCGCCGCTCTGCTCGTCAGGTGCTGCAGAGATGCTTTCACTCCCATTCAAAATAATTTAAATAAAAACGTTGCTACAAAGTGGAATAATATCTTTTGATGAATGTTTTTAAAGCCCTTTAGGTTTTCATGGTAATTTGCAGTGTAAAATTATTTAGAGATAAGAGCCAAATTAGCTCTTATAGGCGGAGGTCGATATGTCCCGTTATCCGTGCAAGCAGTGTTTAAATATAATCAGCCTTTACTCTAATGCAGCATAATTGTTCATTTGAAATCGCCTTTTTTTTTTCTCTCTCCCTCTCTCTTTCTCTTTTTTTTTAAACTCCATTCAATGAGTCATTAAAATATTCAAAGGAGAATGCAGCGAGTTGGAAATGAATTTATCGCATCATCCCGCGTGCAACGCGGAGCATCAGGTAGCGATGCAGAGCCAGGGCCGGGCGGCAGAGCCACCCAGTAAACACGGATTGCCATTCCGTGAGCAGCAAAGGAAGGCAGAAAATCCTGCCCAGGGGAAGGAGAGCGTTCCGGCTTTCCCCCCTCCTCGGGAGCTGCAGATTTGTGCTCCGCCGCAGCGTCGCCGCTTGAACTTTATTTTTATCCAAATATGTTTGTAGCAGAAAAGTCGTTATGGAAACGGGTGCTGGCAGCCACCAGACCCTGCGTTGAGATGGGGCGGAGCGGGGCTGGGCGCTGCCCCGGCCGTATCCTGATGGGGGGATCGTGGGGAAACTGAGGCACGGAGCAGAGTGGAGGTGGGCGCAGCGGTCGGGGCTGCGACGTCAGCCAACGGGTTGGGAAAGGGCGATGGGAGCCGTCGGCCCCGCGCTTGGAGTTGGTTCCTGCCTCTGGGGAAGGTTGGGTTGGGTTGGTAGGGTGAGATGAGGGTCAGCACTGGGGTCACTGCGCCGCCATCGGTGCTGAACGTCCCAGTGCCACCACGGCCCCCTCCCGTGCCTGTGTTTGTCACCGCTCTGATAAACAGGTTCTGGGTTGCAAGTGTCACCATAGAAACAGGTGCTATCTTAAGCAAACAAGGGCTTTATTAACCTTAAAATTTGAGGGTTGTTTTTTTTCCCATATGACAACAGGCTGAGGAGGAGCCGCCGTGGGTTCTCACATCCCTGCACCCCAACAGGGTTCCCAGCCCTGTCCCCAACCTGAAGGAAGAACCCAGAAGGAAACTTTTGTCCTTGCACAGTGCCAGAACTGAGCTGGTCCAGAGTGCTGTGGATGGAACCACGGCTGTGCTGGCGATCCAAGGGCTGTGGTGACTGGGGAGCACTGGGCAGAGCGGGGCGCAGTCGGCGTGGAGGCGAATTTGGGAGTCGGACTCAATGATCCTTAGGGGCCCTTTCCAACTGAGGGTGTTCTATGAGATGATTCTAAATAGAATAGTGGAAGGAGAAGCTTTTTGGTTGGGTTCTAGCAAAAAAAAAAGTCTGCATATATATATATATATATAAACTAAATCAGGTTTTGGGTATGCGAGCTCTGCCTGCGGGAAGAGGTGGGTGTGGGAAAGCTGCCCCAGGGAGCTGCCAGCAGAGCAATGCTCCTCTGGGGAGAGGCAGAGCATCAGGGCTTGGAGCTGCGGGGACCGGCAGGATCCAATGCCAACCCCGACGCCGTCGCCGTTCCTGCCCCCATCGGCAGCAATGGGGATTTGATGGGCAGCGATGCAGTTGTTGGAGGAACAGCCAAATCTGTTGGCCCTCGTGGCGGCGATGGGGAATTTCAGGGCGGCGGCGCCGTTTCTGGGGCCTCGGCGTTGCTCCCCATTGGTTCCCATTGCAGCGATGGGGAATTGCAGAGCAGCAATGGCTGAGGTGCTGCTCCGCCCCTCCCAGGCTCATTCCACTCTACTTTTTGGTTATTAAACCCAGCAATTGAAAGCGGAAGAACAGAGAGAAATGCTGATTTAATGGATGACTTGGAATATTTGGTTCCCCAGTGCGAGTTTGCGTCACTGCCCTTTTAATGAAAGCTTTATTAATAATTATTAAAAAGGAAAAGAGCGACGAAAGCGGAAGGAAAAGAAAACCACGCAGAGGGTTTGCTGCTGGAGCATGGTTTCTCTGTTGGGTTTTCTCCCTGGGGCCTCGTTTTGGGCATGAGGTCGGGTGTTCACCAGCTCCAAAGTTGGGTGTCAACCTCTACTCACTGTCGCTCTGCAAGCAGATGGGCTTTAATTACTGCCACCATCAGCAAATATCGCAGGGAAAAGGGCTTTGGGGCTCACTGTCGGAAAATCCAGCTTCGGCAAAGCCGTGTAGGAATGGTGGATCCGGCTTATTTTAAAGCTTGAACTGTTTATATTACCTTTAAACATAGGCTTTAGTCAACAGCGGGAGTGACTGCAAGGCAAAATGCTGCCCAAGGGTCTGCCGGAACAAAGCGACAGCAGCAACTGCGTGCTGATGGAAAAACAGCACCGGAACACGATTGGCCCGAACCGCCAAAGAATGGAGCTGCTAATCTGTGTAATTTCCTGGGCACCGTGAGGGCAAAGTGCCGCCTTCCCGTTGCTGTGGGAAAAAGCAGAGCCTGCAGAGCTGCCTGCGGGGGAAAGCGTGTTTGCACAAGTGCCTGCGCTTGCACAAGTGCACGCAGCTTTGCACAAGCATGCTGCTTTGCACGGGCCGCTGTTTGCACAAGCATGCACCTTTGCACGAGCGCGTTTTCCCTCGCATGTCTTTGCACAAGGACGTGTTTGCACAGATGGGTCTTTGCACAAGGATGCGTGTTTGCCCGCAGCCTCCTTGCGTGCACCAGGTTTCTCCCAGAGCGAGCGGTTGCTGGACGTTCCCAGAGCTGCAGCTCGGGCTCCTGCCCTCCTGCCTTGTAATTAACGCTCTCAGGTAATTGCACTTCCAGCCTCTCCACTGAGCCACCGCCAGGCGACTCTGGCTGGGAAGCTGCAGAATGAGGAAGTGCAAAGGGTGGCTCTGATGCACCCTGGGGAGCAGCAACTCTGGGATGGGGCGTCTGTAGGGCTGCAAACATTTTGGGGCTGGGACAAGGGGGAAAACATGGGGGCATGTCTGCTCCCAGCCCCACGCATCAGCCCCAACCCCATATTTCTGCTCCCAGCCCTATGTATCATTTCCCAGCCCCACACATCAGCTCCCAGCCATACAAATCTCCCCCCAGCCCTGCGTATCATCTCCCAGCCCTACACATCAGGTCATGGCCGTACACATCAGCTCCCAACCCTACACATCATCTTCCAACCCTACACATCAGCTCCCAAACCTACACATCTTCCCCCAGCCCTACCTATCAGCCCTCAGCCCCACACACCCTCTCCCAGCCCCTGCTTTCAGGCAGGCAGACACGCGCTCTGTGATTACAATCATTAAATTGCCAAGGATCTGCAGAGGGGGAGACAATTATGACGGTGACAAAGAGGTTTCTGTCATCCGGGCTGCGCCCCGCGGCTTTGCTCTTGCTCAGGTTGAATTTAGTGGTTGGGAACGTTCCTTTCTTCCACAGGTTGTTGGTCTGGTGCTGCCCCAGAGCAGAGATCTGGAGTTGTTTGGGGTGTCCTGAGCAATCTGCAGGTTCCAGGTGCTCCTGGAGGACATGGTTCATTGGGATGCGATCCCAGAGCGGAGATGTGGGGTTGGTTGGGGTGTTGGGGGTGAGCTTGGTGTGCTGGGTGCTCCTGGTGGAGCTGCACGGCTCGGGGGCGTCCCAGGGAACCCCAACATGCGGCCCCATCTCCTGCTTTGCCACCAGGTAGAAGTGGATTTAGGGATTTCCTGGTTGCTTCTTCTTCCATTTAGCACGCGGAGGCCGATGATTTGTTGCCATCCAATAACGCACGGCTGCAAACACTCTCACTGCTGTTTATTCAAACGGCTGTTTGTTAATTAGCTACTCTTAACGAGGAGAGAATAAATCAGGTAAAACACACCTGAATGGTACGGGGACGGTTTGCAGATTGGTTTTGTTTTCCAGCAGAGATGCAGCCATGAAGCTTCCGTGGAGATCCCACGTGCATAAGCAACAAAATGTATGGAGACCCTGTGTGTGCAAGGGTGGGTGGTGCATGGAGATGTGTGTAACAGGGGGTGGGAGGTGCAGGGACACCCTATATGTGTGCAGGCTATGAGTTGTATATGGACATCGAGCTCTATAGGGGATGAAATGTACATGGAAGCTTCGTATGGAGCCCACGGGACGTGCATGGGCACCCTTTGCATTGGATGCATAGGATGTGCATGGAGATGTGTAGGATGCCTGTGGAGGTGCTTGGGGTGTATGGAGATGTATGGGATGCACGTGGAGATCGATGGGATGCATATGGAGATGTGCAGGATGGATGTGGGGGTATATAGGATGCAGATGGAGATGTATGGGATGCAGCTGGAGATCTATAGGATGGAAGTGGAGGTATATAGGATGTGCATGGAGATCTATAGGATGGACATGGAGGTATATAGGATGCAGGTGGAGATGTATGGGATGGATGTGGAGCTACATAGGATGCAGGTGGAGATGTATAGGATGGAAGTGGAGGTATATAGGATGCAGGTGGAGGTGTATGGGATGCAGGTGGAGATGTATAGGATGGAAGTGGAGGTATATAGGATGCAGGTGGAGGTGTATGGGATGCAGATGGAGATCTATAGGATGGACGTGGAGGCACATAGGATGTGCGTGGGGATCTATGGGATGCACATAGAGATCTATAGGACGCACACAGAGCTGTATGGGATGTGCGCAGTGGGATTCCCGTGGTCCCGTCCCCCATCCACGGTGCAGAGCAGTGATTAATGGGGCTGTGTGTGGGAGCACGGGGATGGAGGAGGGAACTCCTACTGCACCCCGCCATGAATCACCGGGAAGGCGAATCGGTGCCGTTACCACGGGAACAGAGAGAGGAAGGGACTTCCCTGCCGAAATGATGCGGCGGAGAAAATCGCTCCAAAAAAAAAAAAGAAGAAGAAGGAAAAAAGAGGCGAAGCTGTGACTAAGCAGCAGAAGTTATGTAAAGCACCGTGGGGAAGCGCAGGGGAGGGACGGCACATCCTGCGCTGCCCACGGCCGTAGCCCACACCGCCTCCCCTGCACTGGGGGTGGTGGCAGTGGGAGATGCTCTCACCGAAGGCAGTGGGGTTTGGGGTGGATTATGGGGCGGTTCTGCGTCTGTGGGGCCGGATCCCCGCGTGGATGGGGCTGGAGAGGAGTGGTGGTGGAGAGGATTCGGGGAGAGGGGCTGGGTGTTGGTGCTTAGCGATGCGCGTCTGCCTTGAGTGGTGCTGGTTGGGATTTAGGGGGGCTCGGCCAAAGTTGTCAGTGATCATCTGAATTTGGGATGGTCATCCAAAGTCGGGGTCATTCATCCAAAATTAGGGATGCTCATCCAAAATTAGGGATGCTCGTCTGAATTTGGGGATGCTCATCCATATTTGGGGTCACTCATCCAAAATTAGGGATGC
>NW_024962307.1:18445-24142 GCF_019238085.1 Lagopus leucura | reverse complement strand
GATGCTCATCCATATTTGGGGTCACTCATCCAAAATTAGGGATGCTCGCCTGAACTCGGGGAAGCTCATGCAAAGTCAGTGTTGCTTGTGCACATTTGGGATGTTCATCCAGAGCTGGACCCCTAAAGTTAGGATTGCTGGTCAGAATTCAGGGATGCTCGTTCAAATATAGGGAAACGTGTCTGAATTTGGGGCTGCCATCCACATTTGGGGATGCTCATCCAAAGTTGGTGATGCTCGTCTGAGTTTGGTGAAACAAGCCTGAATTTGGGGCCCCTCATCCAAATTTGGAGCTGCTCATGCGAAGTTAGGGCTGCTTATCAGAGTCTGGGGATTCTCAATCGACTTCCGGTCAGCGCGTCAAAATTTAGAGACGTTCATCCAAATCTGGGGCTGCTCAGCCAAAGGTAGGGAAACAAGTCAGCATTTAGGGCTGCCCATCCAAACTCAGGGCTGCTCATCCGCATTCAGGGATGTCCATCCAAATTTGGGGCCACCCGTCCAAGCCTGGGGGAGTTCCCCCCCAAAACAGGGCTGCTCTCCCCAGGGGTGACACGATGCGCACAGCGGAGACCCCCGTTGCTGCCCTGCCATGAGGGGATCCCAACACCCCACGAAGCAGCACACGAAGCCATCCCAAACCTCCCGAATCTGCTTCCTCTTTGCAGCAGCATCCGTCCGCAGGAGGATCCCGGCCGTGCCGGGAGATGCTTGGGATCGTTCCAGCTTCCGCCTGGAAGCCCCGCAGCCTGGAGGGAGCCGCGCATCTCCCGAAAAGGGAATGCAGAGGCAGCTGCACGGCGGAGGAAAACCCTCTGCCTGCCCTCCCCTGGTGCCACAGACGCGGTGTCTGAGCGATTAGTCACCGAGGCTTCCCTCCTCCACTGCAGAGCCTGTCCCCCACACGGCAAGCCAGCGGAATGCTTAATTGGAGTTCCTCACACCTACAGGGGTATCGCCTTAAACGAAGCGACAGCGCGATCAAAGCGCTGCAGTCAGACCCTGGGAGCTGTGGGGTTGCTATGGAGTCGTTGGCTTCGGGTTTTGAAAGAAAGGAAGGGAGAAAAAAAACGTGTATAGAGAGAGAGAAAACCAAACCCGATCCCAAATCTGCAGGTGCTGCCCCAGAGGCCGAAATCGTTGGGTCCGAGCACGCAGAGCGCGATGGGGATGCTCGAACCCAACAGAGGGGCGGCTGCCCCATCAGGCATCTGCAAAGCCAAAGGGCGCCCCAAAAAGAGGAAGGGGGGACCCTCTGCACCCCGCTGGAGGTGGGGCAGCGGGCAGGGAGCGTCCTCTGCTCCTGTTGGAGGTGACGCATCCAGAGAGCCAGCGCCAACTGTCCCCATGGGGGTGGCCGTCTCCGCAGTGGCATGGGAGGAGTTGACAGAAGGGATTAATTTCTCACCTGGAATTTACAGCGGGGATTTGGGGCTGATTAAAGGCAGCTCTCGGCAGCTCCCAACTGGAATCCCTTCTCCGAGCGATGCCCGTCACTCAGAGAGTGAAATGACAGCTTGGTTCCCATTGCAAACAACTTTTCTTCCACGAAACGCAGGCGCTGTGCGCGAGGGAAGCAGGACATCGCTTGTGGCTTTGTGAAAAAAGTTGTCCTTTCTTTATTGTTATTATTCCTGCTGTTTCCTTGGGATCTATTTAAAATGCGGATATTCTGAGTCGGAAAATCGTTTCGCGCGGGCGGCAGGTTCCAGCAAATGATGAAATCGGTGGCTCCTGCCGCGTCGGGTTGGAGTTTTGTTTGGAAACAGCCCCGAAACCAACCTGGTGGGGCACTGGAGGCCAGGGGGCGATGCCAGGCGCGCAGCACTGGGGGCTCTGAGCCCATCGCCGGGTGGCCGCGCGTGGGCAGGCGCTGCCCCATCGATCCCCTGTGCGAATCCCAAAAGGGCCCTCGATCAATAACACCTGAACTTTTACAGGGCCGGCTTCAAAAGATCATCCCGAGGCAACGGCTTTTGGTTGGAGGCGATTAATTAGCACCTTGCAAACGACTCATTAAGGAGGTGGCCGGTAAATGTGAGAGCAATTAAAACCATCGAGCACCATGCCCCCCTCCCCCCCTCCAGCCCCTCTCCCAGTGCATCGATTGCTCATTGGGACGAGCTGGGGATGCAGCCTAAAAAAGGACTTTTTTTTCTCCTCCTGCAAACCGCAGCCTTGTTTTTTCCCTTCTGCTTCCAAACGAAAGCTGGAACAAGGTAGGAGAGCGAGGAAAACCCTCCGCTGGCTTCCCTTGATGAACTGAGCTAATTTCTCTCTTAATGGTTCACTACGGAGCTGAATGTGAGGCTTTCCTCCTGCACAGCAAACCCTCTCCCACACACAGACAAATAGGCTGAATATTTAATTGGAATTCCTCACACCTACAGGGTAAAGCCTTGTCAGTAGAAATACAGCCCATCGCCAGCTGGCATCCCCGCACGCCTCCCACCTGATCTCCCAAAAAGAAATCCCTCCCTGTCCTCCCCCTATCGCTCCGCACCCTGGTGCTCAGGGCTTTGGGAGCTTGGAGGTACCCAGCTGCAGTGGTGGCCCCAGGGGTGCCACGCAAAGTCCCTTTTGTGGCCCCATGGGGATGGTGGTGGCACTGAGGGCAGATCCTTCACCAAATCCCATTGGTGGGATGGTGGTGGCACTGAGGGCAGATCCTTCACCAAATCCCATTGGTGTGATGGTGGTGGCACCAAGGCGCCAACCTTGCCCAAATCCTATGGGAGCACTACAGGATCTTGGATCTGAGCGTCCATCCAACACTCGGGGAGCTGTGGGGTGAGCTGTGGGGTCCCATGTGTTGTCCCCTGTGGTGTCCCCAGGTGGGTGGCAGCAGAGGGCACTGCTGGGCCGCCCGCACCTCACCCTACCCAGGTAATGAAATGGGTGCCAATCGTTACCCAACTCCCCGCTCTTCGGGGGAAGCATCAGCCCCCGATTCTGAGCCCTGCAGCCCCATTTTCTTTCCTTTTTCTTTTTTTTTCCCCCCAAGTTTCCCCAAGTCTTTGTCTTAATGAGCCAGGTTAAATATTCAGTAATCAGTGTAATAATACACCTGGACTTGTTCGCGAGATATCTGCCTTTTGTACTGCGACAGGACATTAATAGTAATTATTCTGCTTTGTAATTGGAGCTTTAAATACTAATTCAAACAGCCAGAGGAAAACCAATTAGTGCTAATTTATCTCTATGTGTTTTGGAGAGCCTGTGTCTGTCATACTGTGAAGAAATAGGTTGGTAATTAGTACAGTTGGGTGGTAGATAGAAGTAATTATCAGATTCTTTCATGTTCTTTAAAGGAAAAAAAAAAAGATATCTAAGGGCTGCCTGGCTCCTCCTTTGCAAAGAAGTTTGCACCTCCAAGGAAGGCAGTGCCTGGTCTCGGCCTCACTGTGCCAACCTGTGGGCTCTGGGAGGTGCTGAGCCAAATTCGGGGGCTTGGGGCTGTTCTCAATGGGTGTGCGCCCAAACCTTGTGCTCCACGCTCTGTAAAGACGACTCTTGTGTCTCTGAGCCATGCTCCGTGTCTCTGAGTCGTACCCCACGTCTTTGAGCCACACTCCATGTCTCTGAGCCATATTCTGTGTCTCTGAGACATGCCTCAAATCTTTGAGCCATACCCCAAAACTTTGGGCCATATTCCATGTCTTTGAGCCATATTCCGTGTCTCTGAGATATAACCCAAATCTTTGAGCCATACCCCATGTCTCTGAGCCACATTCCATGCCTTTGAGCCATACCCCAAATCTTTGAGCCGTATTTCATGTCTCTGAGCCATGCTCTGTGTCTCTGAGCCATATTCCATGTCTTTGAGCCATACTCCATGTCTCTGAGATGTACTCCAAATCTTTGAGCCACATTCCATATCTCTGAGCCATATTCCGTGTCTATGAGCCATACCCCTAATCTTTGAGCCATACCCCAATGTCTCTGAGCCACATTCCATGCCTTTGAGCCATACCCCAAATCTTTGAGCCATATTCCATGTCTTTGAGCCATGCTCCATGTCTCTTAGCCATATTCCATGTCTCTTAGCCATACTCCGTGTCTCTGAGCCACATTCCACGCCTTTGAACCAAACCCCAAATCTTTGAGCCACACCACAGGTGTCTGAACCCAAACCCGTGCATTCAAGCCGTATCTCACTGCTCACATCCTGCTCCATCCAGCTGACCACGCGCCCTGCGTTTGAGACAAAACCCTCGTGCTCAGCAGTGCTGAGATGCACCCCTGCACCGGACCAAAGCCTGCTGGTCTGAGCCACGCTCTGTGCGTTGCGTTTACAAGCAAAGGGTTTGATTTGTAGCTTCCTATGTATTTATTTGTATCCTATGTGTGTGTGGTTGGTATCCCGTGCATCTGAGCATCCCTGCCGTGCCCTGAGCCTAGCAATCCCACCCTGCCCTGCCTCTGCTCCATACCCGCTATGCATGGCCCGTATTCCACGATCCGCTCGCTACGCTCAGCACCAAAGGCACAGATGGGGCTGGTGGCCCCCATCGTCCCTCTGTGGGACAACCTGGACCAGGGCTGCTGCAGGATCTGCAGGAATTCCTGCCTGCCCCATCCTGCCTTCCTTTCCTCTCCAACACCCGGCTGAGTTACCTTGGCGATAACAAAGTGCGCCGTTCCACGAGGGAGGGAACAGATTCCTATTCTGATGAAGCGGATTTCTCCTCCTCCCCTCTTTGCCCCTTTTATTGCTGCCAATTTTGTTTAGGGGAAAAGAAAAATAAAAAATCATAAGCAAATGCTAATGATGGGAAAAAAAAAGCACTTTTTTTTTTTTTATTTTCCATGGGTGGGGAGTAAATGCCATTGGAAGACTTCTGTGCGAAGAGATGCCGGGGGGCACAATATATCAAAGGGAATATAATGCACCCAGGTTAAAACTAATGATTGCCATATAATTAGACGTGAACCATTGTGCTATAAATGTGTATTCTTCAGCGTGCTGCGATTGTACAGTAAAAGGGAGAGAGAGAGCGAGCGCGCGGAGAAAGAAAGACAGAAAAACACCGAACCCAGCAACGTACTATAAAAAGCACTGTTGACTTTTCTGCTGTTTAGTATTCCTTGCCCGTACTCCCCCAGGAGTATGTAATTAGTGCTTTATGAAGAGCGCATTTAAAGCAGTTTAATATTCACCTCATTCAGTCTGAAACAATGTGATCACTGCTTAGACAAATCACTGCTCCTCACTGACATCCTCTGTCAGTACATTACCTCTGAAAAGACCTTTCAAGAGGCTTGGATGTTAATTAGTTGTCTATCATGTATAAACAGAGCAGCGAGCAGAAGGGCTGCGCCAGGCCAAAGGCACACAGGGAAATACTGGAAATACTGTTTTCATTTTTTTTTTCCTTTTTTTCTTTTTTTTTTTTTTCCTTCCCTTTTCATGAAAATCTCTGGCTTTTCTGTCCCCCCTCTCCCCAGCCTGTCGGCTCTTTGCAGAGTTTTGCATGGCCTGGAGTGGAGTCTGGGCTTCCCTTCTGCTCCCCAGGATGCTGAGCCGCCCGGCGCCGAGCTCTGCAGTGGGCAAGGCGTTCCTGAAGCTGCTGTGTGGGGTGGGAGCTGCTGAGCTGCCTCTGCTCTGCTGTGTGAGCATCCCAGCCTGCATCCCAACCTGCATCCCAACCTGCATCCCAACCTGCATCCCATTCTGCATCCTATTCTGCATCCCAA
>NW_024962307.1:0-18435 GCF_019238085.1 Lagopus leucura | reverse complement strand
TCTGCATCCTATTCTGCATCCCAACCTGCATCCCAGCCTGCATCCCAACCTGCATCCCATTCTGCATCCCATTCTGCATCCCAACCTACATCTCAACCTGCATCCTAGCCTGCATCCCATTCTGCATCCCAGCCTGCATCCCAGCCTGCATCCCAGCCTGTATCCCAACCCTGATCCCAACCCACATCCCAGGCATCATCCCAGCCCTGAACCCCAGATAACGTCTTGTCCTGTAGCCTAGGCATCATCCCATCCTTCATCCCAAGTCTGCCCCTCAACTCTTCATCCCACTGTGCATCCTATCCTGCAGGCCAGCGTTACTTCCCAATCCTGCATCCCAGCCTTCATCTCATCCTGCACCCCAACTGTTTACCCCAAACCCGCATCCCAACCCTATAGCTTAACCCTGCATCCAGGCATCGTCCCATCCTGACTCCGAGTCCCAGGGTTACGTCCCAATCCTTCATTCCAGGCATCATCCCAGCCCAGATCCCAATCCTGCATCCACACTTTTCATCCGAACCCCGCAACCCGTCCTGCATCCCAACCCTGCACCCCGGTGCTACACCCCAATGTCACAACCCAGCCATCGTCTCGTTCTGCATCCCGGTCTTACATCCCAGACAACTTCCTGTCCTGCATCCCAGCTCTGCATTCCAACGCTGCATCCCAGCCCTGTACCCTAATTCTGCATCCTGCCCCCACCTCCCAGTGCTACGTCCTCACCTTTCATCCTGGCCCTGTCCCCCAGCTCTGCATCCCGTTGCTCCTTCCTATCTTTGTACCCTGGTCCCACATCCTGGCCTCTCCTGAATCCCAGTGCTACATCCCAACTCTGCATTCCTGGCATCATCCCATCCCACATCCCAATTCTGCATCCCAAAACCGCACTGCCGTGCTGCATCCCAACCTTGCAACTCAGGCATCACCCCATCCTGAAGCTCAGCCTTGCATCCCAGTGCTACACCCCAATCCTGGACCCCATCCCTACCTCCTAACCTTGCGCCCTGGCCTTGCCTTGCAGCTCTGCATCCCATTGCTCCCAGTCCGTTGCCATGCACGAGGACGGTGACACGGGCAGGGTGTTGCCATGGGGCTGGGGACAGGACCAGGTCCCCACCAGCGCAGTGAGGTCCCTCATCTCCAGCCCTGACACCACCTCAGTGCCTGAACACACGGAACGAACACTTTGCACCTTTATGATGTGGGTACTGACAGCCACCCACTTTGCCAGCACGCCTCGAAATGCGATAGGGATGGAAATGGATGGAAAATACGACAGGAGAGGGGAGGCATCGCTATTTGCAGTGGGGTGGCGCTTAGCTGAGCAAAGAGGTTTCAGTGGAAGGGATGCACTGGTCCATCCCTTATCGGTTTGTGCCCTGCTTGGTGTGCCCAAAGTGCAAGGGGCACCGCTGGTGTCCCCATAGGTGCCCCTTGGCCTCGCCTCCCCCTCCCCCAGCTCAGGGTTTTTCCCCTTTTCTCTCCCTTTTTCCCTGGCTCTCTTAGTCACGAAGGTGAGGCACTGGTGGAGACACAGACATCAAAAACAAGAGGTGATGAAACGCCGGGAATAATTAAGTTGCACTAAATCACCGGGCCCAGGTGGCACACTGCCAGCGCGCTGGGAAACTGGAGCATGGAGAGCTGCATTATTATTAATAATCACTGGCCCCATCACGAACAACAACAACTTATTTTGCACCTCCTTGTACCAAAGGAGTGGGAAGCAGCTGGGACAGGGGGTGGGCAGTCACAGAGCAGGGGGACGGAGCAGGGGACGTGGCCCAAAATGCTCCGGTTGCACCGCGCTTGGTGATGCGTTGCAAAGGGGGGAGAAGTGTGCAAACCGGGGCTAAAGCCAGCAGTGGAGGTCTGTGGGGATGCTCCATCCCACAGCAGTGAGGTCTCTGAATGATTTGAGGAGCGGTTTCCGCCTGCCCTCCGTTTCATCTGGGGCCAGCAATGATTTTGCCACATTTCTGGGGCAGGATCGATTGTTTTCCCCGCTCCGCACGCCGGGCACAGGCGTGAACTCAGCGCTGATTGAGATCATGGAAACCACTCAGCCTGTGCAGACAGGCGCCTGGCTCCGTCTGTCCGTCCAAGCAGCCCCTATAGGGCTGTGCATCCATTCCTGTGTCGCCGGCAGCCCCGATCCCAAGCAAGTCTGCTCCCGCCACGCATCCTCTGCGCACCCATTGCCTTGCGCAAGGGCTTATCCGCCCGCATCGCTGCAAGAGGAGCTGCCTGCTCCCAGGGCGTGGGTGAGCCTGCTGCCCCGGGCTGGGCATTGCACAGCTCCTCTGCCCGGCCCCGCTGCTGCAGAGAGTTTTGCAGCAGAGTGCGTTCCCCCTCCACGCGTTGCCGGGGTGACGGCGGGCCAAGAGCGATGTTGGCTTTACGAAGCTTTGGGATGCGTTTTTCTTGCATCCTGGTGGGCTTTCACCCTTGAAAGCTTTGGGGAAAGCGTGCTTTGACCTAAGGCTCGTGCTGGGGTTGGATCGTGCTCCTTGGCAGCCCCAGTGGGCCCTCTCTGTGGACAAAGGGCTCTCCCCATGGCTCGGGTTTGGTTGGAGACACGGCCACGGCACGAGTGGGACTCGGTCCTCGCCACCGTTCCCACCTGCACGCATTTCATCAGGGTGACCACAGCCAAAATCCTCCTTGCCGGGGGCAAACCAACCTGTGTCGAAATTTCTGCAAGCTGTAAATCTACAGCGGTTGTAAAACCTCTAAGCCTCCATCTGCAACGTGCAGGTAAACCTTTAATTCCTCAACAATACCCAGCTAACTCCCAGCTAAATCCCTGATTCCTGCGCGCCGGGGCCCCGCGCATTGGGCACCGTGCAGCCCGGTGGCTGCAGAGCTGAGGCAGCCCCACGATAGAGGGGACGCTGACGGGTTTCAGGGCTCATCAGCGCAGTGATGACAGTGGTGGCGATTGCTCCACGCGTTGTACAACGCGGGTCCCCGCCGCTGGCACAACGCTTGCCCAAGCCGGTGAAACCTGTAGGGAAAGACCACCCTCTCTTGGGCAACTTCCCTGACTCAAGATCCCACCCCAAGTCTCCTGGAGATGGATCTCTGCTGCCTCTTACAACACATCGCCATCCAAACTGGTTTCCCCACAGATCTCTCCTCCATGGATCGTTTTCCCTTTTTTTTTTTCCCCTTCTTTTTTTTTCTTTTTTAATTTTTCTGTGCCTGCAGGAGCTCAGACCACGGCGCTGCGTTGCTGCCAACTGCTTTTGTAGAAGCGCTGAGGTTGGGGAAAGCCTCCAAGGCCGTCAGCCACCGACCCATCACCACCATTTCCACGGAATCATTGAAATCACTGAGGTTAGAAAAGACCACCAAGGTCATCAAGCCAACCGCTGACCCACCCCCACGGTGTCCATAGGATCAGAATTGGGGAAGACCTCCAAGATTATCGAGTCCAACCCCAACCCATCACCAGCCCAGCACTGCAGAACCCCACGGCCCTGCATCCCTGGGGAGCAGAGGATGCTCGGCGTCAAAAAGTTGGAGCCAAACCTGCCCTTAGGATCACACAACCGCTGAAGCTGGAAGTGGCATCTGAGCCCATCAGGCCAACCGTTGACCCATCCCCACTGCGCACCAAGCCACGACCCCAAGTGCCACATTTCTTCTTCCTTGCACTGCACAAAGCTCAACCAAAGACACCTTTTATAGAAAAGAGGTTCCCAGCGCCGCTTCCCTGGGCAGAAGCCGCCGAGACGCCGGGATTTTCCTTCAGTTATCACCCCAAATCTTCCCCAGAAGAAGATTCTGGCAGCAGAAGGGTTACGGGCACCCATCTGTGCAGCCGCGTTTCACAACGCGCTCCGAGTTTTACTACAAGTTTCAGACAATGAAGGTGTGTCTGCGCTCGCTGCCTGGCTTGCCCATGGTGTAGGCGTCGGGTTCAGCGCCGTCTTGTCAACACTTGAATATGTTGAGCATCACTCACGGGGCATTCTGTAAGAAACCTATTAAGTTAATTACCCAGGCTCGCTCGCTCCGTGTGTGTGTGCGCACCTCTACTGTAAAAATTTGGCTTTTTGCATTGCAAGATGCTTCTGATGCAAGCCTCGCTGTGATGACATCTCGTCTCTGCTGTAACTGATACAGCTGCGAGCTCGGGGCCAGCAGCAAGGATCTGAGTTGGGCTGCACAGACATAAGGATTGTGGGGTCGGGGTCGCCCCCGTGCCGCCCCTCCCTCCGTCCCTGCTGAAGGCCCATCCGACCCACCGCCTCAAGGCACCACCCCGCGTCCCCCAGCCCCACCTGTGGGTGTTTTTTGGGTGTTTTTTGGGGTGGGGGAGGAGCGCAGGGCGTTGCACAAACATCGCATGCGCCCCAGGTGGGGCGGCCGCCCCCCCTCCTTCCGCGCCCCGTGCGCCCCGTGGGATCTGGGATCCGGTGGACTTTTATGGACAAAAGGGAAGTCTGTGGCACGGCGGCTTGGCAGCCTCCCTGCAGCTGTAACCGCGGTGCTGTTAACCCCTCATCCTCGGGATGGGGCGGCCCCAGCACTGCAGAACCCCACGGCCCTGCATCCCTGGGGAGCAGAGGATGCTCGGCGTCAGAAAGTTGGAGCCAAACGCGCGCGTGGCTTTTTCTCAGCGCCCGAACCAAGGCGAAAACTCGCCGAGCAACGCCTCAACCCCCCCCTCCTGCGAGGAGCCCCCCCTCCTTGCAAAACACAGAGTAACAGCAGAGGGAAGCGCTCCAATTTGAGGCGTTTCCTGTCCAAATTCGCTGCATCCCCAGGGCCGGGCCGGACTCTCCCTCCGCCCGCTGCCAAGAGTTGTTGTCAGGAAGCGGCCGCAAGGCTGAGCCCGCGGCACCCGGATGCACTGCGGGGGCCGGGCAGCTCCTCATCCCCAGATGTGCAGGGGAGAGCTTTTGGCCGGCAAGAAGAAGATGAAATAATAGAAAGAATAACAGAAAGAAAAAGCAAAACCCCACCCCCGTGCTCTTCCCTCATCATTCTCGTCTGATTCCCCATTGATTCTGTTCAGCTCCCCACCGCTCCCCTCCAGTTCCCCGAAGATTCTGTCTGATTTCCCATTGCTCCTCTCCACTTCCCCGCTGCCCCCATCCAATTCCCCACTGATTCTGTCCACTTTCCCACTGCTCCCATCCAATTCCCCATTGCTCCCATCAGATTCCCCCTTGCTTCTGTTCGATTCCCCACCATTCCCATCTGGCTCCCCGCTGATTCCATTCAATTCCCCATTGCTCCCATCCCATTTCTCCCATCAGATTCTCAGTTTCTCCTATCTGAATCCCCACTGCTCCCCTACAATTCTCCAGCGCTCCCATCTGAACCCCCTTTGCTCCCACACAACTCCCCGCTGCTCCCGTCTGAATCCCCATTTCTCCCATCCCATTTCTCCCATCAGATTCTCCATTTCTCCCATCACATTCCCCATTGCTTCCATCAGATTCCCCACTGCTCCCATCAGATTAGGGATTCCAAAATAGCCAAGTTGGCCCAGAGCAGTCGTAGTGTTGGCACGCGCGGGCTTTGATCCGCCCCCGTGCCCAGGAAGGTGCTGGGATGGGGATCAGACAGAAGGAAAACGTGTAGGAGAGGTTTTGGGGCACGCGGGGCCGCATTCCCCCCCTGCCCCAGGGTTGGGACGGGGTGCAGCATCCCTGCACCTCAAAAAGAGCAACGTTGAGGTCATCACCCTAAAAATCTGCAGCAGAATGGGGTTCTGCGTGGCCCCAGAGCCCGGATCTGCCGCGGGGATGGAGCACGGCACGCGGGTGGCATTCTGGTACACGTGCCTGCAGCTGGGCTCCGTGCTGTGCCCCACGGCCAGGGAGGTGCTGGTGCTGTGCACACCGAGCAGACGTCCCCGTGTCCCCAAACCCGCCGTGTCCCCACGGCTGCGTCCTCCCCCCGTCCCACCGCAGGGCAGGGTGTCGGTGTGGGTTCCGCACAAAATCGGGCTCCGGTCCTTTAAGTGCCTGAATTAGGCAGAATTTGGTGTTTCTCCAACAATCCTCCGGAAATGTGCTGCTGGAAAAGCCAGCTGATCTTAAAGCCGCACGGACGCGGAGCCGATGAGTTTTCCACTCCTGAGATCCGCTCCCCAGCCCTTTTCGTGGCCGCTCTGAGCTCATTCCCCGCACTGGAATCTCAGGGCTCTGATCGTGGCTCTCCCCCCCACAGCTCCTTTCCTGGGGGCCGGCAGAGCTCTGCCCTCTCCCCAGCCCTGCAGAGCAGCCGTCCCACACCCGAGGAGCAGAGCTGGGGCAGTGCAGTGCTTTCTCCCCGCTCCAAGATAAAGCATTTTGCAAAGAGCCCAACACCGGGGTGATTTGTGTTTATTTTGCTTGCTTAATTACCCCACAGCCCGTCCCTCCCCGGGGCATTAGGGCATATCAGACGAGCATTCATTTGAATTACACCCATGCCTGATATTTATTTTTTAATATATTTTTATGGTGGCTTTCCCCATTTTCTTCTTTTCTAGAAGAAAACAGCAGCAGTCAGCGCCTCATGGTCCTAAAAGCAACTGGGGCAAATCCTTTGGGTGCTGATCCCGTAAACCCGAAGAGATGCTGGCTGGAGCCATGTCCCAGCCCTGTGGCTCTGCTGGGGACACGAGGTGGGCACTGGGACCCCTTGATCCACCGGGGATCCATGAGGATATTCCTGGGGGGCCCAACGAGCGCCGGCTCATTTTTGTGGTGAGGGTGGGCAGCCACGGCGGCGGCATCTTTTTGGTGGCCCCACTGAGAAATGATGGTGGTCCCACGGGGAGGTGGTGTCCTAGGGAGGAATTAGGGCGCCCCATTGAGGAGCGGCGCTGGTGCCATCGCAAAATGAAATCCCATCGAGAAATGGTGGAGGCTCTGTTGAGGAATGGTGGTGGTGCCACTGGGAAGCGACATCATGGAACAGCACTGGGGTAACAGCAGTCGGTTTTGGTGCTTGAGCTGAGCTGGAAGCGCTGGGGTTTGGGGCGCTGGGGGATATCTGCGTCCATCCCTCTCCCCAAGGGATTTCTCCATGCAGGAGTAATGGGATGGAGAGTTTCCCTTGCTCTCCTCCGTGCTCTCCTTGGCCATCTCAGGGCTGAACGAGGCTGGGGGTTGAGGTGAGCGCGATCCCATTCTGCTGATGGGTTTTTTTTCCACCAGGAAAACCTCCGAGCGGGGGCATTTCCACACAGGGCCGCGGTCAAACGGACCCACAACAAAAAATCACCGCTGTGTTTGAGCCCCCTCCGCTCGCAGGGGGTCCCCAGGGCAGCACCGCAGCCCCACAGCCGTGGTCCCATCCGCCGCCTGTTTGTCCTGGATCCCCTCCAGCTGCGGCGCCGATTCCCACACCCACTTTCCATCCCGTCCTCGCCCGGACGAAGCGCTGCACTCACCACCCTGCCCTTCCCCCTGCTCTCCATGGGATCGCTCAGAGGGGGAGCAGAGGGAGCAGATATGTGCGTATAGATACAGATAGGAGACCAAGAGGAAAACAAAACGTGACTCACCGCCGTCTTAATTTATTTGTATTTATTTCTCCTCCCCGCCCCGGCGCAGGCGGCACAGGGGGGAATCAGGGCACGGCCACAGAATGGCGTTGGGAAGGGGGGAAATCATTTTCTCCACTCTTTGGGGTGAGGGAATGGGGGCACGGAGGTTTGTGGCACCGCATCTGAGGGCAGTCTGCGCACATCAGCGCTGCTTGACACAGCTGTGGATGGAGGATGGAAACGCGCGTCCTCGGCGGGGGGAAGAGAGAGGGAAAAGGCACAAATGGTGTCATTAGGGACTGCTAATGCTCTCGTAAAAGGGCATTAATAAATGCAGCAGCTCAGCAGCATCCATTAGCTGGGCTCGTGGTGGGGGAATGAGGTGAAGGCGCTTCGTGCTGACCCTACAATCCCCTCCTATGGCTCAGGGCATCTCCCCCCCCCCAGCTTGCTCCCTTCCCTTCACAGGAGCTGTTTACCACCTATGAAAAAAAGGCAGCTCTCATCGTGCCAGTCCCTACTCTTCCTGCCGCCCTCTTCCTGCTCTCTCCTCTTAAGATGAGCTTTATCCTTTGACTCTCCCATCCCCGGGGCGAACGGGAACGCGCTGCGTTTGGGGTGAGCAGAACCCACAGTGTGAGCAGGTGGGGGAGCAGGGAGGAGCGCGGCCGCTCCCCAGGAGCCCACGGCAAAGCCAGGAATAGCAGCTCAGTGCCGCACGGAGCGGCGCGGCCCAGGGATCCGGGCCGGATGGGATGGGAGAAGTGGAGGCGGTGCTGGGGTTGGAGAGCTCTGGGGGGCGGCGGCACAGCTGGGAGGGATGGGGGGCGCGCAGATGGGCAGGGTGGGAGGATACGTGCTGGTGCACATCTGGATGGAGCAGGAACATCTGTTGGTGCACAGCTGGGTGGAGCAGCGCCGTGCATTGCTGTGCACCCGGACGGAGCTGCTGCACACGAGTGGCTGCACACCTGGCTGCAGTGGGGACACGGGTTGGTGCAGGTCTGCATGCAGCACAGACACAGCGGGGCGGAGTGGGGCCACGCGCCTTGGTGCACATCTGGATGGAGCGGGTGCACGCATCTGGACGGGCCGTCGCACATCTGGATGCGCTGCGTCGCACATCTGGGCACGGAGAGCAGCCGCGGGATCCCCTGCAGACCCCTGGCAGCTCCTCCCTCAACCCCCGTAAGCCCAGGCGCCCAGAGCCGCCCCAGATCTCCCCGCTGATGGGATCCCTTTGGTTCTGGCTGCTGGGACGTGGGGACCAGCGGCCTTTGGCACCCAGGTGAACCGCTGTGCCGCACACCTTGGCACCATGACTCAGTGCGCAGCGTTTTCCTTCCCTCCCGCAGCAGGGCGAAGCTTTGATCCCCAAACGCTGCCATGCTCCCCACGTGCACTTCTGCTCGCAGTTATTCGGTGCCTCTGGTTCGGGGTTGGTTGTTGGGGGTTGGATTTTTTGGGTAATAACTCCCAGGGCAGGTCAGGACGGAGCAGAGCTGGCAGCAGCTTTTGTGTGGGCAGGACTGGAATAACGGGTGCCGTCAGGGAGGATTTATGAGAGCTGGAAGCGGCGGTGGGAAGTGGGGGTCGGGGGGGGGGGGGGGAATCAACAGGACCAGAGTGCAGTGATGTCCCCATAACCCCACCCCCGTGGCAGGGGGCATCACCCCCTGCCCAAATACTGAGGGTGTTACATAGGAGATGTTGATGTTGGCTCGCTGGTGGATTTGGTGAGAAAAATGCTAAAAATGGCACCTCGCCCCCCAGAAATAAAACACAATTGGGTTGAAATTCGGGTGGCTCCGTCCCGCTGTGGGCTCAGCAGCATCTCACCTCCTCTCTGTGTGGTTTCAGGGCACAGAGCTGAGGACGGGGGAGCTCAGAGGGCGCGTGCTGACAGGTGAGTGCCAACCCCAGCTGGGGGGATGCGCTGGGGGGGGCTGCGGGGTGATATGGTGCCCTATGGAAACAACAGGCTGGCTGAGACACTGCTTTGGTGTTGTTCTTTTTCTAGAGGTAAACGTGGCTCCTGTAAGAGCAAAGAAAAGGGGGAGGTGGGGGTTCTGGTTGGGGGGGAGGGAACAGTCAGAAGGAAAAACTGAAGATAAAAGTGGGTGAATCCCAACCGCCTCTGTGATGTGGCACGAACAAAGAGTTTGGGTTCAAGTCAGGCTGAGAGGCAGCCGCGCAGCTTAGAGCCCAGAGGGACGCATCCCTGGGGGGGTCACAGCGAGGGGGGAGAGGGGGAGAGCGGGGGTGGGGAGCCCCCGGCCTGCCTGCATCACACCCCTGTGTGCCACCCATGCGGAGCCCAGCGGCACGGCTGGTGGCACGCAGCCACATCTGGGCAGACGTGCAGGGCTCCCGTGGGGTGCAGCGGGGGCATGAAAAGGGAGGAAACGACCCCAACACCGCGGGCATCCGCCCCAGCCCTCCCAAACGGGAGCCTGAGTGGGGCAGAGGGCGATGCTCACCCCCCTCGTCTCCCTTTGCACCCACAGAATACGCCCGCCCCACGCCGCCGCCCCGCAGTGGGTACCACCGCTACCAGCTGCGCCTGTATGAGCAGCCCGAGGGCGAACGCATCACCCTGGGTCCTGAGGAGCGCATCTCTGCGGGTGAGGAGCAGCCGTGCCCCGGGGCATCGCTTTGGGTGCCGCATCCGTCCGTCCATCCTGAGTTTGCAGCGTGGGGAGGCCCACGCAGGGCTGCTCTTGGGATGAGCTTGGGGTGATGGGGTGGGACAGCCCTGAGCTGGGCGGGGGTCACCAAATAGCGGATGGGGACAAAGAGGGGCGGCTCAGCGGCCGTGGAATTGGGCTCAGACCTCACCCGCACGTCCCCAACCAACCGACAGTGGGAGTTTCGTCACTCCGATAGGGATCAGAGCTGGAGATGTGGCACAGGGATTGCTCTGAGGGCTGTGACACAACGCCGGCCAACTCCCAGCCGGAGCAGGGACACGAGGTGGGGATGGGCTCACAGGGAAAAGCTGGGCTCACAGGGAAAAGCTCCCATGCACGGCTCTCTGCGGGTCGTTCTGCCCCTCAGTTCGCTTTCCTGGCTCATTAGCTCTGAGTCTGAAGGGCTGAAGGCTGGATTTGACCTTTTGGCTGCTGTGTCACAGCCTTATGTATTCCCAGCGGGTAGGGAGAGGGTCCTAAAAGAGTCGGGAGGGGCTGCTGGTGCCTGCAGGGTTTGATCGGATGGATGAGGCAGAGACTCATCCAGCACAGCACTCAGCCCCCAGCAATGAGGAGGGGAAGGTCTGATCCTGGCAGAGCTGCTCTGCGTCCATCCATCCTGCGGCCTCTCACGAGCTGGGATGCTCAGGCCGTCCCACAAAGCCCTCTTCAGGCTTCCCATCCCCAAATGAATCCCCTCTCATCACCCTGTTTGCAGCACCGCTCCCTCCATCAGAGCCGGCATCACCCGCTGTCACCCCAGCTTTACCCCTAACCCTGAGCCCACCCAGCCCCCCGTCCTGGCCAGCCGGGTGCCGTCCGTCTGTCCTCTGTCGCTTTATGCTCGAATCCACTCCGGGAAAAAGCAGAAGCCCCCCCCCCCTCCCCCCCTCTCCGAGAGAGCGTCACCTCCATCAGCCCTTCCTCCCCACCAACCCCACGTGCGCTCAGTGGGGCGGTGGGACCCGCCGTTGCGGGAGATGCGGTGGGGCCGCAGCTTCCAGAAGAGGGCACTGCGCCCCGAGCTGACCTCCCCGAGCCGCGCTCCGAGCGCCGGGACGCGGAGAGCGACGGGGGAACAGCGCGGGGTGGGCGGGTGGGAAGGGGGGGGGGGTCCGTCGGTGCTTCTCCGCTGGGGCTCGAAGGAGGGCTGGGGGGCTGAGGGGCCGTGACCCGCTGCGGGCCGAAGGGGTTGGCGCTGTGCGGAGGGGCGTTTCGGTGCCGGGTTGGGGGTGGGGGCCGCGGGTAGAGCCGGGGGAGCGGCGGCGTCCCCGCACCGCCCCTTTGGAAGCGGTTATTCCAGGGATGCTCTGAAGCAAAACGGTTTCTGTTGCGTGGGGGGAAGTTGGGAATGGATCCTGCCGTGTCTCCCCCCCAGCCCCAGATCCCTCCGGGCGCCCCCATCCCTCCCTGCCGACGGAGCCCCGCAGCGGCCCGGCGCTGCGACCCCAAAGCGGCTCCTCCTTCCCCAGGCCTCAGTTTCCCCCTTTTAGAGTCCGCTCCCACCGAACTCCGCTTTTTGAAGCGGCTCCGTCCCCCCCCTCCTCTCTCCCCCCTCCGGGCCCAGCGGTGCAGCGGCGGTTCCGCACCCGGCAGCGCTCAGCTGCGGCCCCGCGGGGTGGCGGCCGCCTCTGCGCTGCGAGCGGATGGCAGATAACAGTTCTGTGGGCTGCAGAACCTCCGAGCCGCCCGTCGGAGCGGCAGAGCCCGCAGCTCTCCGTCCGCAGCGCTGCCCGACCTTAGGAAATCCCCCGCGTCCCGTTGGGGAATTCAGCATCCAGCCCGGCCGGGGGAGGAAAACCCACCCGACTGCAGCCTCAGAGCTGATCTGGGGCACTTCTCCCCGTTTCCCCCCACTCCCTTGGGCAGCGCTTTGCACAGAGACCCCTCGCACGTCCCACGAGGGATGGAGGCGCCGCTTTTGCCCGTCGCGCTGCGCCCGCGGGTCGCTGCCTCCCGCAGGTGTCACCGATGAAGGTGGCGCGGTTTGGGGTTGGGGCACTGACACGCTGTGCCGCCTTCCTCCCCTTACGGGTCCGGATTCACATCGGGCAATGATTCATGAGCCGACCTCGATCCGCCCAGCCAGAAATTCGGGTCGGACCGGTGCTGGAAGGGAGAGGGAGCAGGCGAGGAAAGCAGGAGCTGAGCGCAGCGGGGCGATGCCGGGCTGGGCTTCGGGGCTGGGAAGCGAGGAAGGCTGCTGTGAGGATGATGATGGCGAGCGTGCGGCCCCGGCCGAAGTCTCCGAGTGTTGGTTAATGGGGATAAAAGCGGGCAGCGGCCGCACGCCCACCTCCGTTGGGCCATCATTAATCTCAGCAGAGCTGTGCGATGGGGCTGATTAATGACGGCCCCCACGTGCTGCGGGGTGGGGGTCCGGTGTAGGGCAGAAGGGTACGGAGGGGGGACAGAAAACAGCCCCATATGTCCCCCTACCCTCAGGCTGTGGGTCTGGAGGGGTTGGCAGAGCCGTGCCCGCTCCCCGTGCCTCAGTTTCCCCTGTGTGCACTCCTCCTCCTCCTCCTCTCCTCCTCTCCTCTCCTCCTCCTCCAGCGATGATATAATCCTGCAGGAAACGAGTTTGAAAGTGGACCAAAGTGTAGATGAAACGCCTCATTGTTCAGGCATGGGGGGGGGACACGGTGACCCCACAACCTCCTCTCCCAGCCCCACTGACTCACGGAGCCGTTGGGGCCCATGGGCACAGAGGTGCCCTTTGTGGACGCCCCATAGCCGCGGGAGGGGTGGCTGCGCTGCCCCGCGGTTTGGGGCTGCCCCACATCGCCGGGTTTGGAGGGGGGGGGGGGGAGGCGGGGCTGGGAGCCACCTGGGGAAGCCCCCGACACATCCGCGTTTGCCTGGGGGTTTCCTTCGGGACGGAGCCACAGGGAGAGGTGAGAGCAGCACGAGCGCAGGTAGGAAAGTAGGTCAGGAAAAACCCTCAGCCCGCTGTGCGGGGCCGCTGCGCGCAGCCCTGTAATAACGCAGCCTCGTCCCGGCCGCTTTCATCCGCGCCTCTCGGGAGGATCCATAAACATTAATTAGGGCTGCCGGCACCCCGGGGAGGGGGGAGCAGCCGTGTCTCGCTCTCGCCCCGTCCCGCGGGGCCCCGCCGCGCTCCGCTTGGGCTTTGTGGGGGCTTTCATCCCGTGGATGAAAGGCACCCACAGAGTTGGGGACAGGAGGATCGGCTCCGGGACCCCCGGGAGACCCCGAGCCCGTGCTCAGGGGGATGAGCGGGGGGACGGATTCAGATCCTGACGTGAGAGGTTCCCATCCTTTCTCCATCCTTTCTAAGGGAGATCTTTAGGGGTTGGAGGCGCTCGTCTCCATGCTGGGCACAGCAGCGGCTCCACATCCGCTCCCACGGGGGGCACAGAGCACGGCGGGAGGTGGGGGCACATGGAAGGGGTCATCAGATCATCAGTGGGGCTGTTCCCGCACCGTGACACCACGGCTGTGTCCCTTGGGTGTCCCTTTGGGTGCCTCTTTGGTGTCCCTTTGGGTGTCACTTTGGATGCCCCCCTGGGTGCCCCCTTGGTGACCCTTTGGGTGTCTTTTTGGATGCTCCCTTGGGTGTCCTTTGGCGTCCCCTTGGATGCCCACGCTGGGGATTTCCAGGGTGGGCTCAGAGGAAGCCGTGGGCAGCTCTGCCCCAAAGGTCAGCAGGAAGCAGTGGGGGTGGAGGGGGGTCCCCATCCTCTGCCCCCCCCCCCCCCCCAGGGGCGGCTCGCAGCAGGGTGCAGCGCTGCCCGGCCCCTGCAGGCGGTGCAGAGCCGTTTGCAGGATGCGGTCGCGCTGCGCTCAGCTGCAGGATGCCGCCCCGCTCACCCTTCTGCTCTCTCCCCCAGGCTCCTGGTCGCTGCACAACTTCGTGGAGCGCTTTCGGCTCGGCTCCCCCGTGGCCTCGACTCAATTCCTCACCAAACACCACGAGGATTAGAGGGGCTCAGACCCCACAGCGCTCCCAGCCTCCTCCGAACCCCAAATCCCTCTGCGCAGCTCCGCTGTGGGGCTCTCAGTGCACCCCAAAGGTGCCCCCCCTCGAAGCTTTGCTGTTTGCTGAATTGAACCCACGGATGTTTGTCGGGTCTTTGCATCCAGCCCCGGTGTCACCTGGCGGTGGCACTGGGATGCAGTGCGGGAGCTGCTGCGGCTCCATCCCTGCTCTTCTCTTGGAAAGCAAAACCGAAATTAAAGCTGTAAATCAGAAGAGCTCTGCCTGCCGGCCGCACAGCCGGACCTCCCCTGTAATTAGCTCTTTAATTAGGCTTTCATCCCGAGAGTCGGGTTTTCTCCTCGCAGACTGCCCTCGCTGATTTCATGCCCCCATGGCACAGAGCTTGGAGCAAACCCAGCGTGGGAGCGTGAGCCTGAGTGGGGAAACTGAGGCGCTGGGCAGCAGTCAGAGGACGCAGCCGAGCTCCAGGTGCTGCATCTCACCCCAAACCCGTCCCAAACCCATCGAGAGCAGCGAGAGCAGCTTCCACCCCACAGGGCTCCGATGCGGCCGGGACTTTCCCTGCAGCAGGAAGAGGCTTGTTTACCCAGTGGGGCTGAATCATGTGCTGCATCCCATGCAGCGCTGCAGGGGGGGATGCGCACTGCTCACTGCAACTCCACGGCTGTTCCTGTTGGTGGAGGGGAGAGGAAATGTGATGGGAAATGGTCACCGTCCTTCTGGGCCCTTGGGGAGGTGGAAATGGGGTGGGAAATCAGTGGGTCTGCAGTCTGTGCGTGGGATGGGATGGGATGGGATGGGATGGGATGGGATGGGATGGGATGGGATGGGATGGAGGGGATGGGATGGGATGGAGGGGATGGGATGGGATGGAGGGGATGGGATGGGGTGGGATGGGATCAATGGGGTGGGGTGGGGATGGCCCCATTGTGGTGGGTTGGGGGTGGGGAAGTCATTGGGGATGGGGATGGGGGTGGAGATGGATGGGGGTGAGGATGAGGTGAAGATGGGAATGGATGGGGATGAGGATGGCATATTCGTGTGGACGGGATGGAGATGGGATGGGTTGGGATTGGGGTGGGGATGGAGCAGGGATGGAGATGGGGTGGAGATAAGGGTGGGATGAGGATGGGATGGGGATGGAGTGGGGAAGGAGGTGGGATGGGGATAAAGTTGGGATGGGGCTGGATGAGGATGGGGATGGGGATGAGAACAAGAATGAGGACGGAGAATGGCATGCAAAGGAGATGGAAACACAGATGGGGCTGGGATGGGGATGGGATAAGAGTGGAATGCGATGGGGATAGGAATGAATGAGGATGGGGGCATGGATGGAAGCAAAAGGAATGAGGACACGAGTGAGGGCGACCCACGGTGACACCGCAGCGCCATGGGCCAGCAGCACTGCCCGCCTCTGACCGCAGACTCTCGCTGGGTCGCTCACGAGGCCGTCGCAGCGTGGAAAATATGAACGGCGATTTGTTTGCTCACTTTGGGGCTCAATTAGAAAGAAAGAAAGAAAAAAAAAAGGAAGCTGCATGCAGTCACCCTGCGTTGGCCGCACCCCTTCGTCCCCCCTTCCATTCACTCACCACTGGTGCAAGAGAGAGAAAAGAGAAGCTGAGCCTCTCGCCGCCTAAATGTAGAAAGTTTTGCTTCTAAATCAGTTTGCGATGGAAAGGAAATACGTCACATCCCTGGGGAAGTGGCAGCCACAACCCCAGCGCTGCAATGGAACAGCCGGCCCCGAAATAGCTGCGCTCCGCTATTGCCACCGATAGCGCCTTTTTTTTTCTCTCCTTTCTGTCTCTGCTGTCATTTTTAGCATCCAGAGGAAGTTTTGTTTGTGTTTGTCAGCCCGACTTTCCACTGCTGCGGCTTTTCTCTTGTTCCTCTTCTGATGGGGGGGAGGGGGGGGGTGAGAAAGCGGCGCTGGGGCAGCGAGATCCCATGGCAGAGCCAAAAGGAGGCGGCGGTGCTGCGGTGCCACGGGACCCCGCGTTGCTGGGGGTGGGGGGAGGTGGCACTCGAGGAGCCCTTGGTGACGCTGTGGGCACAGCTGGGGCTCCTCCATCAGCCCCGTCCCGGAGCGAATGGGGGCTCGCTGGGGATGGGTTGGGGTCAGGCTTGGGGGTCTTGGAGGCCTTTTGTGAGCTTCATGATTCTCCCAGCCAAGGGAGGGCTTCCATCCCACGAAGGAGGGCAGGAAGGAGCCGCTCTCCATCCCACATCTGATGGATGAAAATGCAGATTTAGGGGCAAGGGACACAGGGGAGCAGTGGGACGCACACACACACAGCCCGCAATGGGGCAGAGGGGCAGGACGGGTGCAGCCCGCATTTCTGGGAGCAGAGCAGGGCTCCCCCAGCGCTGGCACTTGCACAAGAAGGGATCAGGATCAGCTGACAGTGATCTAAGTGCACAACTGTATCAACCTGCCAATTAATTAGCGCTATCTCACGCTACATAATGGCCCAACCTGCGGCTCCGGGCCGCTCCTCAAGCACGCTGCGCAGCCAGGCTCGCCGCTCCCCCAGGGATGTGGGTCAGGACAGGGGCGCCCCATTGGGGGAAGATGTGATGTGGGGACACCCAGCACTGCCTGCATCGAGGGCTGCTGGAAGCCCCCATCCTGCAGGGCCTCACGTGGGGCGGCGTGGGGAGGATGGCAGCGCTGCCACTGCAGAGCCGCGCTGGGGCTGGGAGAGGCAGGAGGAGCCGTGCAGGAATGTTGGGCTTCTGGAGCCGTGGGGGAAAGTGTGCGTGGGGCCGCCTCCCCCCCGTGTGCCGCTGCCAGGAGGAGCACGTGGATCAGATCCGGCACGAGGCTTTTATTAATTAGCAATAATGAGGGATATTTGCACAACGTGCGTCCCCAGGGAGCTCTGTGGGCCCGCTCCTCCGGTCTTGGATGGAGAGAAGCGATGCTGGGGGCCGTGGCCACAAATCCGAGCTCTCTGCTCGCCCCATGGCATCAGGACTGAAGCTCTGCAGCCCCATAAGTGTGACCCACAGCCCCTCAGCCCCGGGCCCTCGGTGCTGCTCCGCACTCCGGACCCACAGCTCGTTTTTTTTCCCATCTTCTTATTGTTCCCCTGCTGATCTCTGCATGACAACAGCAAAGTCCTCCGGGCACTGGGGATGGCCCAGAGGTTCGGGCCGCCCTCAGCTGTGCGCTGCCAGTGGTCCCACTGGGATCCCTGCTGCATGAAGCTGCTGCTCCCCATCGCCACGGGGAAACCGAGGCACAGAAGGGCTCCCACAGATCCCCCCCATCCCGCAGTGCCCCATCCCTCCGTCCTCCCCCACTGCTCAGCACATGGGGAGGAGCTGAGCCCAATGGGCCATCGGAGCATCCTGAGGGAGCAGCTGCGTCCCGGTGCCACCACCCCACGTCCTGAGGGGAGGAGTGAGGGAACGTGGGCCTCACTTCCACATCAGCGTGTTTGCGAGCATTGCTGGAGGAGGAGGGCGTGCAGCTGACAAAGGCAGAGCAGGAAAACCCTCGTGCTGGGAGGGACGCGGCTGTGCCCCGAGGTGCTGTGGGTCAGGGGCAGAGTTCGGCCCCAGAGGAAGATTTCCCACACCCAACAGCAGCAGAGAAAGTCTCTCCTCCTCCCGAAATGACAGCAGGGCTGAAATCACCCGGCGCCCATCCGGGCTCTGAGTGTCCCTGACAGCCAAGAGGACTCTGCAAACTGCAGCACCTCATCCTGCCCGTGAGACCTCACTGCTCACAAACAAAACCCGAGAAATCTGATGAGCCCTTCACCAAACACCCCCCCGACACCCACCCGTCTGCGGTGATTTGTTGCCCTTCTCCACACCACGAGAAGAGCGGGCGTTGCGGCCCCGGTACAGTCATGCCCGGGGGTAGGAGAAGGGTAGGTGACATTTCCCCATCAGCCACAATGTTTACTACTCTGTGACCTACAGATCGACATCTGCAGCACATCCGAAGGGTTGTGGGGAGGAGAGCCTGCAAGTTTCTGCCCCACTCTTGGCATCCGGGCAGAACCCCATAGCGCCGGAGCTGAGGCAGCGCCGCTCCGCCTGCCCAACCCGAGGGCTGCGGGGTGGATTCAGCACCTCGGAGAGCTCCCGGGACCCCCGCCATGGGGGGGGATGGGGGGGGATTGGGGGGGTGGGTGGGGGGGGTTGAGGAGGGGGCCGGGGGGGAGGTTGGGGGGGTCCCGTTGTGCTCCAGCTTCTGGTGAGACCCCCAGGTTGGGTGCGATATGGGGCGGGATTCCAGTGGGACCCCAGGTTGGGTGCAATATGGG